>NC_080188.1:100033879-100181490 GCF_030028045.1 Hippopotamus amphibius kiboko | reverse complement strand
TTCATGGCTGCTGGTTGTCACCTTGGCCCAGTCATACACCACCCAGTAGGATGCCACCACACAGGGGTAACCAGCGTGGCAAGGCTGTCACGGCTGCCGGGTGTCATCTTGGCCCGTTCACACCACGCACAGCTGGGTGCCACCTCGTGCTAGCCACCCACGTGGCAAGTCATCTCAGCCACCATGTTTCCCTTTGGCCCCATCACTCTAGGCCTGGTGGGGTGTGACCTCACATGTGCTACCCACATGGTGAGGCAGTAACAGCCATAGTGTTTTACCTCATCCCCATGACACCATGCCCAGTGGTGTGTCATCTCTTGTGTGCCATCCATGTGGCAAGCCCATCATGGCTGCTGGGTGTCACCTCAGCCCGATCACACCCTACCTGGCAGGGCTAACCTCATGCATGCCACCCACATTGCAAGTCCAATCTGGTCACTGTGTCATGTCAACCCAGTCACAACACACCATGCAGGATTCCAAATCGCATGGGTCACCTGTGTTGTGAGGCCTTCACAGCCACTGAGTGTCATCTCGACCTGGGTACACCTTGCCCATTGGGATGTCACCTAGCATGTGCCACCCACATGGTGCAGCACTCACGGCCACCAATGTTCAGCCCGTCACTCCCTGCCCAGGAGAATGTCACCTCAACATGGCACCTGCATGGCAAGGTGGTCACACCACTGGGTGTCACGTCTGCATGGTCACACCCCACCCCGCAGGTTGCCACCTGGCAAAGGTCAACTGTATGGTGAGGCTGTCATGGCTGCCAGATGTCTCCTCTGCCTGAGCACACAATGCCTGGTGGGGAGCCACCATGCACAGATCACCCACGTGATGAGGCCCTCACAGCCACCAGGTGTCACCCTGGTTGCTTCACACACCACCCAGCGGGGTACAACCTCGTATGGGTGACCTGCATGGAGAAGCCATCACTGCCACTGGGTGACAGCTTAGCTCAGTCACACCATGTCTTGTGGGGAGCCACCTCACTTGGGTCACCCATGTGGTGAGGCTGTCCTAGCCATGGATGTCACCTTGACCCCTTCATAGCATTCACAGCAGGGTGCCACCATGCTAGAGCCACCTAAGAGGCAAGGGATCATGACCACCATGTGTCATCTCAGCCACGTCACACCCCACCAGGCAAGGTGCTACCTCACCCATGTCACCAGCATGGTGAGGCTATCAAGGCCGCGAGGTGTCACCTAAGCCCACTCAGACACTGCCCCATGGGGTGCTACATAGTGCATGCTACTCACATGGCTAGGCCATCATGGCCACTGGGTGTCACTTCAGCCCCGTCATTCCCCACCCTGCCAGGTGCCACCTTGATGTGCCACCCGCATAGCTAGGCAATCACACCACTAGGTGCCACCTTGTCCCTGTGACACCACACCTGGCACCATGTCATCTCTTGTGTGTCCCCCATGTAGTGAGGCCATCACGGCAACTGGGTGTCAACTCTTCCTGGTCAATACCCACCTGCCAGGGTGTCAACTAGCATGTGCTTCCCTCAGGACGAGACCATCACAGCCACCAGGTGTCACCTCAGCCCGATCACACACTGCACAGTGGGGTGTCACCTGGTGCATGCCACCTGTGCTGCAAGTCTGTCTCGGTCAAAGTGTGTCACCTCAATCCGGGCATACCCCACCATGTGAGATGCCACCTCGCATGGTTACTCACGTTGTGAGCACCTCTATGCCACCAGATGTCACCTTGGCCTGGTTACACCCTGCCAGGCAGGGTGCCAGATCATGTGGGTCACCCATGTGGTGAGGTCCTCATGGCCACTGGGCATCACCTTGGACCAGTCACACACCACCTAACAGGGTGCCAATTTGCAAGGGTCACCCATGTGATGTGGCTCTCACAGCTGCTGTGGATCACTTTGGCCTGCTCACACTGCAGCCTGCAGGGTGCAATCTCACACTTGCTACGATTGTGGTGTGGCTGTCATGGCCGCCAGGTGTCCCCTTGGCCTGGTCACAACCCACACAGCATGGTGCCACCTCTTGCAGGTCACCCATGTGGCAAGGCCATCACTGCTGCCGGGTGTCACCTCAGCTCAGTCACAACCTGCGCAGCAGGAAGCCACCTAGTATAGGTCACCAGGGTTGTGAGGCTGTCACAGCCACAGGGTGTCCATTGGCCCCATCGCACCTTGCCTGGCAGGGTGCTACCATGTGTGTGCCACCCAAGTGGTGAGGCCATCACAGCCACCAGGTGCCACCTCGGCCCTGTAACACCCCACCTGGTTGGGTGCAACCTTGCACTTGCCACCCATGTAGCTGGGCCATCACAGCACCATGTGTCACCTTGGCACCCTTACACCCTGCCAAGAGCGGTGGCACTTTGCAGGTTCCACCCACAGTGCAAGGCCATTACGGCTGCTGGGTGTCACTTCAGCCCCACCACACCCTGCCTGGTGGGTGTCAACTCATGTGATTCACCCACGTGGTGAGGCCATCAGGGATATCAGGCCTCACCTCAGCCCAGGCACATCCACCCTGTGGGGTGCCACCTTACATGTGTAAGCCATGTGGTGAGGCCGTCAGTGTTGCCAGGTCTCACCTCAGCCCAGGGACACCATGTCCGGCCAGGAGCCACTTCGTGCATGCCACCCACATGGCAAGGCCATGACGGCCACAGGGTGTCACCTAGGATTATCAAACACAGCCCAACAGTGTACCACCTTGGGCATGCCATGCATGTGGTGATGCTGTCATGACCATCAGGTATCACCTTGAATTGGGCACACCCCCATCAGGCAGGGTGCCATCTCGTGAGGGTCACCTGGGTTGTGAGGCCCTCTCAGCCACCAGGTGGCACCTAGGCCCATGCACACCCCACCCACCAGAGTGCCATCTCACAAGGGTCACACTTGTGGCATGGCCCTCATGGCAACCGGCTGTCACCTAGGCCCAGGCACATCCAGCCCAACAGGATGCCACCATGCATGGGTCAGCCATGTGGTGAGGCTGTAATGGCTGCCAGATGTCACCTCAGCTCAGTCACACCCTGCCTGGCAAAAAGCCACCTCACATGGGTCATCCGTGTTGAGAGCCTGTCACAACCACGGGGTGTCCATTGGCCCCATCACACCCTGCTGGCAGGGTGCCACATCATGCATACCACCCAAGTGCTGAGGCCATTATGGTCACAAGGTGTAACCTCGGTCCAGTAACACCCCACCCTGATGGGAGCACCCTTGCACTTGTCACACACATAGCTGCACCGTCAAATCCACCGGGGGTACCTAGACCCCCTCACATCCCACCTGCGGTGTGCCACTTTGCATGTGCCACCCATGTTGCAAGGCCATTATGGCTGCCAGATGTCACATCAGATCCATCACACCCCACCTAGCAGAGTGCCACGTCACATCAGTCCCCCACGTGCTGTGGCCATCAGGGCTGCCAGGTGTCACATCAACCTGGGCATATCCACCCAGTGGGGTGCCACCTCACATAGGTAACCCACGTGGCAAGTACATCATAGTGGCTGGCTGTCACCTCAGCCCAGGCACACGCCACCTGATGGGGAGCCACCTTGCCCTGTCACCCGAGTGGCAAGGCCATCACAGAAGCTGTGTTTGACATTGGCCTGGGCACACGCTGCCTGGTGGGATGCCACCACACCAGGGTCACCTATGTGGTGAGGCTGTCATGCCATTGGGTGTTGCCTCAGCCCAGTCACACATCACCTGGGGGCTGCCACCTCGCATGGGTCACCCACATGTTGATGCCCTCATGAAGGATGGGATTCACCTTCGCCTGGGCACACACCAACTGGAGGAGTGCCACATACTGTGGTGCATCTGCCTGATGAGGCCTGCATGGCAGCTGGGTGTCACCTAGACCTGGGCACACCCCACCCATCACGGTGACACATCGCACATGCCACCTGCATGGCGATGTGGTCAGGATGCCGAGTTTCACCTCGGCCACTTCACAACCTGCCCAGTGGGGAGCCACCTCATGCAGGTGATGCACATGGCAAGACCCTCATGGCCAGGGTGTCACTTAGGCCTGGTCACACCCCACCCAACAGAGTGCCACTTCACACATATCACCCATGAGTGGAAAGGCCGTAATGGACACTGGGGGTCCCCTCGGCCCAGTTACACACTGCCTGGCTGTGTGCCACCATGTGTGGGTCTCCCGTGTGGCTAGGCCTAGATGCCCACTGGGTTTCACCTCAGAACTGGCACAACCCGCCCAGCTGGGTGCAACCTCATGTGGTCACCCACGTTTTGAGGCCATAATGGAAGTGGGGTTTGACCTCGGCCTGGGCAACTCCCATCGAGAGGGATGCCACTCCACATGTGCCATCCGCATGGTGAGGCCATCATGGCCACCAGGTGTCACCTCGGCCTTGGGACACTCTGCCCAGTGGAGAGCAACCTCATGCATGCCACCTATGTGGTGAGGCCTTGTACAGGTCACCTGCATGGTGAGGCCATCACAGCCACCAGGTGTCACTTTGGCACAGTCATGTGCTGCCCAACAGGTTGCCACATCACACTGGTCACCCACGTGGTAAGGCTGTCATGGCCCCTGAGTGTCACCTTAGCCTGGGCACACCCAACCTGGTGGGGTGCCACCCATGTGGTGAGGCCATCACAGAAACTGTGTTTGACCTTGGCCCAGAAACACCTGCCCAGTGGGGTTCCAGCCAGCCAGGGTCACCCATTTGGTGAGGCCCACACACTGCCAGGTGTCACCTAGGCCTGGGCACACCCCACCTGGTGGGATGCTACATCTCATTGGTCACCTGCATGTTGAGGACATTACTGTGGCCTGGTGGAACCTCGGCCCCATCACTCCCTACCTGGTGGGGTGCTACCTCGTACAGGCCACCCACATTGCAAGGCCGTCACAGCCACCAGGTGTCACCTCAGCCCCATTGTACTCCACCCATCAGGGTGCCACCTCACACGGGTCACCTGTGAGGCAAACCCATCATGGCCGCCAGGTGTCACATCAGTCCTGTCAAACCCCACCAGGTCAGGTAAAACCTCACAAATGTCACCAGCATGGCAAGGTCATCATGACCGTGGCGTGTCACCTCAGCCCCATAACACACCACCTGGCAGGGTGAAACCTTGCATGAGCCACCACGTGGTGAGGACTTCACAGCCACTGGGTGTCAAAATGCCCAGACACACACCTCATGGTGGAATGCCACCTCATGCAGGTCACCCATGTGGTGAGGCCGTCACAGCCACCATGTGTCACCTCGGCCCCAACTCTCCCTACCTGATGGGGTGCTACCTCACATGTGCCACCCACATGACAATGCAGTCACAGCCACTAGCTGTCACCTCATCCCCATGACACCACACCTGGTGGGGTGTCATCTCTTGCATGCCACCCATGTGATGAGGACACCACAGCCACCAGGTGTCACCTTAGCTCAATCACACTCTGTCCTCCAGTGTGTCACCTCATGCAAGCCACACGTGTTGTGAGTCCATCACAGTCATCATGTGTCACCTCAACCCAGGTGCACCTTGCCGTGTGCAATGCCACTTCGCATGAGTCACCTGAAATGTGAGGCCTTCATGGCTGCCAGGTGTCACCTAGGCCTGGGCACACCCCACCTGGTGGGATGCTACATCTCATTGGTCACCCGCATGTTGAGGACATTACAGTGGCCTGGTGGAACCTCAGCCCCATCACTCCCTACCTGGTGGGGTGCTACCTCATACATGCCACCCACATGGCAAGGATATCACAGCCACAAGGTGTCACCTCAGCCTGGTCACACCCTCCCCAGTGGAGAGTCACCTTTCGCATGCCACCCATATTGCTCATCTGTCACACCAACCATGTGTCACCTCAACCTGGGTGCACCCCACCCAGCACTGGTAACCCACGTTGCAGGGCAATCACAGCAACCAGATGTCACCTCGGCATGGGCACACCCCACCCAGCAGGATACCACCTCATGCGGGTCACCAGTGTGTTGAGGCCCTCACGGCCGCCATGTTTCTCCTAGGCCTGGGCACACACCACCCAGTGGGGTTTCAACTCACGAATGTCACCCATGTAGTGAGGCCTTCATGGCTGCTGGTTGTCACCTTGGCCCAGTCATACACCACCCAGTAGGATGCCACCACACAGGGGTAACCAGCGTGGCAAGGCTGTCACGGCTGCCGGGTGTCATCTTGGCCCGTTCACACCACGCACAGCTGGGTGCCACCTCGTGCTAGCCACCCACGTGGCAAGTCATCTCAGCCACCATGTTTCCCTTTGGCCCCATCACTCTAGGCCTGGTGGGGTGTGACCTCACATGTGCTACCCACATGGTGAGGCAGTAACAGCCATAGTGTTTTACCTCATCCCCATGACACCATGCCCAGTGGTGTGTCATCTCTTGTGTGCCATCCATGTGGCAAGCCCATCATGGCTGCTGGGTGTCACCTCAGCCCGATCACACCCTACCTGGCAGGGCTAACCTCATGCATGCCACCCACATTGCAAGTCCAATCTGGTCACTGTGTCATGTCAACCCAGTCACAACACACCATGCAGGATTCCAAATCGCATGGGTCACCTGTGTTGTGAGGCCTTCACAGCCACTGAGTGTCATCTCGACCTGGGTACACCTTGCCCATTGGGATGTCACCTAGCATGTGCCAACCACATGGTGCAGCACTCACGGCCACCAATGTTCAGCCCCGTCACTCCCTGCCCAGGAGAATGTCACCTCAACATGGCACCTGCATGGCAAGGTGGTCACACCACTGGGTGTCACGTCTGCATGGTCACACCCCACCCCGCAGGTTGCCACCTGGCAAAGGTCAACTGTATGGTGAGGCTGTCATGGCTGCCAGATGTCTCCTCTGCCTGAGCACACAATGCCTGGTGGGGAGCCACCATGCACAGATCACCCACGTGATGAGGCCCTCACAGCCACCAGGTGTCACCCTGGTTGCTTCACACACCACCCAGCGGGGTACAACCTCGTATGGGTGACCTGCATGGAGAAGCCATCACTGCCACTGGGTGACAGCTTAGCTCAGTCACACCATGTCTTGTGGGGAGCCACCTCACTTGGGTCACCCATGTGGTGAGGCTGTCCTAGCCATGGGATGTCACCTTGACCCCTTCATAGCATTCACAGCAGGGTGCCACCATGCTAGAGCCACCTAAGAGGCAAGGGATCATGACCACCATGTGTCATCTCAGCCACGTCACACCCCACCAGGCAAGGTGCTACCTCACCCATGTCACCAGCATGGTGAGGCTATCAAGGCCGCGAGGTGTCACCTAAGCCCACTCAGACACTGCCCCATGGGGTGCTACATAGTGCATGCTACTCACATGGCTAGGCCATCATGGCCACTGGGTGTCACTTCAGCCCCGTCATTCCCCACCCTGCCAGGTGCCACCTTGATGTGCCACCCGCATAGCTAGGCAATCACACCACTAGGTGCCACCTTGTCCCTGTGACACCACACCTGGCACCATGTCATCTCTTGTGTGTCCCCCATGTAGTGAGGCCATCACGGCAACTGGGTGTCAACTCTTCCTGGTCAATACCCACCTGCCAGGGTGTCAACTAGCATGTGCTTCCCTCAGGACGAGACCATCACAGCCACCAGGTGTCACCTCAGCCCGATCACACACTGCACAGTGGGGTGTCACCTGGTGCATGCCACCTGTGCTGCAAGTCTGTCTCGGTCAAAGTGTGTCACCTCAATCCGGGCATACCCCACCATGTGAGATGCCACCTCGCATGGTTACTCACGTTGTGAGCACCTCTATGCCACCAGATGTCACCTTGGCCTGGTTACACCCTGCCAGGCAGGGTGCCAGATCATGTGGGTCACCCATGTGGTGAGGTCCTCATGGCCACTGGGCATCACCTTGGACCAGTCACACACCACCTAACAGGGTGCCAATTTGCAAGGGTCACCCATGTGATGTGGCTCTCACAGCTGCTGTGGATCACTTTGGCCTGCTCACACTGCAGCCTGCAGGGTGCAATCTCACACTTGCTACGATTGTGGTGTGGCTGTCATGGCCGCCAGGTGTCCCCTTGGCCTGGTCACAACCCACACAGCATGGTGCCACCTCTTGCAGGTCACCCATGTGGCAAGGCCATCACTGCTGCCGGGTGTCACCTCAGCTCAGTCACAACCTGCGCAGCAGGAAGCCACCTAGTATAGGTCACCAGGGTTGTGAGGCTGTCACAGCCACAGGGTGTCCATTGGCCCCATCGCACCTTGCCTGGCAGGGTGCTACCATGTGTGTGCCACCCAAGTGGTGAGGCCATCACAGCCACCAGGTGCCACCTCGGCCCTGTAACACCCCACCTGGTTGGGTGCAACCTTGCACTTGCCACCCATGTAGCTGGGCCATCACAGCACCATGTGTCACCTTGGCACCCTTACACCCTGCCAAGAGCGGTGGCACTTTGCAGGTTCCACCCACAGTGCAAGGCCATTACGGCTGCTGGGTGTCACTTCAGCCCCACCACACCCTGCCTGGTGGGGTGTCAACTCATGTGATTCACCCACGTGGTGAGGCCATCAGGGATATCAGGCCTCACCTCAGCCCAGGCACATCCACCCTGTGGGGTGCCACCTTACATGTGTAAGCCATGTGGTGAGGCCGTCAGTGTTGCCAGGTCTCACCTCAGCCCAGGGACACCATGTCCGGCCAGGAGCCACTTCGTGCATGCCACCCACATGGCAAGGCCATGACGGCCACAGGGTGTCACCTAGGATTATCAAACACAGCCCAACAGTGTACCACCTTGGGCATGCCATGCATGTGGTGATGCTGTCATGACCATCAGGTATCACCTTGAATTGGGCACACCCCATCAGGCAGGGTGCCATCTCGTGAGGGTCACCTGGGTTGTGAGGCCCTCTCAGCCACCAGGTGGCACCTAGGCCCATGCACACCCCACCCACCAGAGTGCCATCTCACAAGGGTCACACTTGTGGCATGGCCCTCATGGCAACCGGCTGTCACCTAGGCCCAGGCACATCCAGCCCAACAGGATGCCACCATGCATGGGTCAGCCATGTGGTGAGGCTGTAATGGCTGCCAGATGTCACCTCAGCTCAGTCACACCCTGCCTGGCAAAAAGCCACCTCACATGGGTCATCCGTGTTGAGAGCCTGTCACAACCACGGGGTGTCCATTGGCCCCATCACACCCTGCTGGCAGGGTGCCACATCATGCATACCACCCAAGTGCTGAGGCCATTATGGTCACAAGGTGTAACCTCGGTCCAGTAACACCCCACCCTGATGGGAGCACCCTTGCACTTGTCACACACATAGCTGCACCGTCAAATCCACCGGGGGTACCTAGACCCCCTCACATCCCACCTGCGGTGTGCCACTTTGCATGTGCCACCCATGTTGCAAGGCCATTATGGCTGCCAGATGTCACATCAGATCCATCACACCCCACCTAGCAGAGTGCCACGTCACATCAGTCCCCCACGTGCTGTGGCCATCAGGGCTGCCAGGTGTCACATCAACCTGGGCATATCCACCCAGTGGGGTGCCACCTCACATAGGTAACCCACGTGGCAAGTACATCATAGTGGCTGGCTGTCACCTCAGCCCAGGCACACGCCACCTGATGGGGAGCCACCTTGCCCCTGTCACCCGAGTGGCAAGGCCATCACAGAAGCTGTGTTTGACATTGGCCTGGGCACACGCTGCCTGGTGGGATGCCACCACACCAGGGTCACCTATGTGGTGAGGCTGTCATGCCATTGGGTGTTGCCTCAGCCCAGTCACACATCACCTGGGGGCTGCCACCTCGCATGGGTCACCCACATGTTGATGCCCTCATGAAGGATGGGATTCACCTTCGCCTGGGCACACACCAACTGGAGGAGTGCCACATACTGTGGTGCATCTGCCTGATGAGGCCTGCATGGCAGCTGGGTGTCACCTAGACCTGGGCACACCCCACCCATCACGGTGACACATCGCACATGCCACCTGCATGGCGATGTGGTCAGGATGCCGAGTTTCACCTCGGCCACTTCACAACCTGCCCAGTGGGGAGCCACCTCATGCAGGTGATGCACATGGCAAGACCCTCATGGCCAGGGTGTCACTTAGGCCTGGTCACACCCCACCCAACAGAGTGCCACTTCACACATATCACCCATGAGGAAAGGCCGTAATGGACACTGGGGGTCCCCTCGGCCCAGTTACACACTGCCTGGCTGTGTGCCACCATGTGTGGGTCTCCCGTGTGGCTAGGCCTAGATGCCCACTGGGTTTCACCTCAGAACTGGCACAACCCGCCCAGCTGGGTGCAACCTCATGTGGGTCACCCACGTTTTGAGGCCATAATGGAAGTGGGGTTTGACCTCGGCCTGGGCAACTCCCATCGAGAGGGATGCCACTCCACATGTGCCATCCGCATGGTGAGGCCATCATGGCCACCAGGTGTCACCTCGGCCTTGGGACACTCTGCCCAGTGGAGAGCAACCTCATGCATGCCACCTATGTGGTGAGGCCTTGTACAGGTCACCTGCATGGTGAGGCCATCACAGCCACCAGGTGTCACTTTGGCACAGTCATGTGCTGCCCAACAGGTTGCCACATCACACTGGTCACCCACGTGGTAAGGCTGTCATGGCCCCTGAGTGTCACCTTAGCCTGGGCACACCCAACCTGGTGGGGTGCCACCCATGTGGTGAGGCCATCACAGAAACTGTGTTTGACCTTGGCCCAGAAACACCTGCCCAGTGGGGTTCCAGCCAGCCAGGGTCACCCATTTGGTGAGGCCCACACACTGCCAGGTGTCACCTAGGCCTGGGCACACCCCACCTGGTGGGATGCTACATCTCATTGGTCACCTGCATGTTGAGGACATTACTGTGGCCTGGTGGAACCTCGGCCCCATCACTCCCTACCTGGTGGGGTGCTACCTCGTACAGGCCACCCACATTGCAAGGCCGTCACAGCCACCAGGTGTCACCTCAGCCCCATTGTACTCCACCCATCAGGGTGCCACCTCACACGGGTCACCTGTGAGGCAAACCCATCATGGCCGCCAGGTGTCACATCAGTCCTGTCAAACCCCACCAGGTCAGGTAAAACCTCACAAATGTCACCAGCATGGCAAGGTCATCATGACCGTGGCGTGTCACCTCAGCCCCATAACACACCACCTGGCAGGGTGAAACCTTGCATGAGCCACCCACGTGGTGAGGACTTCACAGCCACTGGGTGTCAAAATGGCCCAGACACACACCTCATGGTGGAATGCCACCTCATGCAGGTCACCCATGTGGTGAGGCCGTCACAGCCACCATGTGTCACCTCGGCCCCAACTCTCCCTACCTGATGGGGTGCTACCTCACATGTGCCACCCACATGACAATGCAGTCACAGCCACTAGCTGTCACCTCATCCCCATGACACCACACCTGGTGGGGTGTCATCTCTTGCATGCCACCCATGTGATGAGGACACCACAGCCACCAGGTGTCACCTTAGCTCAATCACACTCTGTCCTCCAGTGTGTCACCTCATGCAAGCCACACGTGTTGTGAGTCCATCACAGTCATCATGTGTCACCTCAACCCAGGTGCACCTTGCCGTGTGCAATGCCACTTCGCATGAGTCACCTGAAATGTGAGGCCTTCATGGCTGCCAGGTGTCACCTAGGCCTGGGCACACCCCACCTGGTGGGATGCTACATCTCATTGGTCACCCGCATGTTGAGGACATTACAGTGGCCTGGTGGAACCTCAGCCCCATCACTCCCTACCTGGTGGGGTGCTACCTCATACATGCCACCCACATGGCAAGGATATCACAGCCACAAGGTGTCACCTCAGCCTGGTCACACCCTCCCCAGTGGAGAGTCACCTTTCGCATGCCACCCATATTGCTCATCTGTCACACCAACCATGTGTCACCTCAACCTGGGTGCACCCCACCCAGCACTGGTAACCCACGTTGCAGGGCAATCACAGCAACCAGATGTCACCTCGGCATGGGCACACCCCACCCAGCAGGATACCACCTCATGCGGGTCACCAGTGTGTTGAGGCCCTCACGGCCGCCATGTTTCTCCTAGGCCTGGGCACACACCACCCAGTGGGGTTTCAACTCACGAATGTCACCCATGTAGTGAGGCCTTCATGGCTGCTGGTTGTCACCTTGGCCCAGTCATACACCACCCAGTAGGATGCCACCACACAGGGGTAACCAGCGTGGCAAGGCTGTCACGGCTGCCGGGTGTCATCTTGGCCCGTTCACACCACGCACAGCTGGGTGCCACCTCGTGCTAGCCACCCACGTGGCAAGTCATCTCAGCCACCATGTTTCCCTTTGGCCCCATCACTCTAGGCCTGGTGGGGTGTGACCTCACATGTGCTACCCACATGGTGAGGCAGTAACAGCCATAGTGTTTTACCTCATCCCCATGACACCATGCCCAGTGGTGTGTCATCTCTTGTGTGCCATCCATGTGGCAAGCCCATCATGGCTGCTGGGTGTCACCTCAGCCCGATCACACCCTACCTGGCAGGACTAACCTCATGCATGCCACCCACATTGCAAGTCCAATCTGGTCACTGTGTCATGTCAACCCAGTCACAACACACCATGCAGGATTCCAAATCGCATGGGTCACCTGTGTTGTGAGGCCTTCACAGCCACTGAGTGTCATCTCGACCTGGGTACACCTTGCCCATTGGGATGTCACCTAGCATGTGCCACCCACATGGTGCAGCACTCACGGCCACCAATGTTCAGCCCCGTCACTCCCTGCCCAGGAGAATGTCACCTCAACATGGCACCTGCATGGCAAGGTGGTCACACCACTGGGTGTCACGTCTGCATGGTCACACCCCACCCCGCAGGTTGCCACCTGGCAAAGGTCAACTGTATGGTGAGGCTGTCATGGCTGCCAGATGTCTCCTCTGCCTGAGCACACAATGCCTGGTGGGGAGCCACCATGCACAGATCACCCACGTGATGAGGCCCTCACAGCCACCAGGTGTCACCCTGGTTGCTTCACACACCACCCAGCGGGGTACAACCTCGTATGGGTGACCTGCATGGAGAAGCCATCACTGCCACTGGGTGACAGCTTAGCTCAGTCACACCATGTCTTGTGGGGAGCCACCTCACTTGGGTCACCCATGTGGTGAGGCTGTCCTAGCCATGGGATGTCACCTTGACCCCTTCATAGCATTCACAGCAGGGTGCCACCATGCTAGAGCCACCTAAGAGGCAAGGGATCATGACCACCATGTGTCATCTCAGCCACGTCACACCCCACCAGGCAAGGTGCTACCTCACCCATGTCACCAGCATGGTGAGGCTATCAAGGCCGCGAGGTGTCACCTAAGCCCACTCAGACACTGCCCCATGGGGTGCTACATAGTGCATGCTACTCACATGGCTAGGCCATCATGGCCACTGGGTGTCACTTCAGCCCCGTCATTCCCCACCCTGCCAGGTGCCACCTTGATGTGCCACCCGCATAGCTAGGCAATCACACCACTAGGTGCCACCTTGTCCCTGTGACACCACACCTGGCACCATGTCATCTCTTGTGTGTCCCCCATGTAGTGAGGCCATCACGGCAACTGGGTGTCAACTCTTCCTGGTCAATACCCACCTGCCAGGGTGTCAACTAGCATGTGCTTCCCTCAGGACGAGACCATCACAGCCACCAGGTGTCACCTCAGCCCGATCACACACTGCACAGTGGGGTGTCACCTGGTGCATGCCACCTGTGCTGCAAGTCTGTCTCGGTCAAAGTGTGTCACCTCAATCCGGGCATACCCCACCATGTGAGATGCCACCTCGCATGGTTACTCACGTTGTGAGCACCTCTATGCCACCAGATGTCACCTTGGCCTGGTTACACCCTGCCAGGCAGGGTGCCAGCTCATGTGGGTCACCCATGTGGTGAGGTCCTCATGGCCACTGGGCATCACCTTGGACCAGTCACACACCACCTAACAGGGTGCCAATTTGCAAGGGTCACCCATGTGATGTGGCTCTCACAGCTGCTGTGGATCACTTTGGCCTGCTCACACTGCAGCCTGCAGGGTGCAATCTCACACTTGCTACGATTGTGGTGTGGCTGTCATGGCCGCCAGGTGTCCCCTTGGCCTGGTCACAACCCACACAGCATGGTGCCACCTCTTGCAGGTCACCCATGTGGCAAGGCCATCACTGCTGCCGGGTGTCACCTCAGCTCAGTCACAACCTGCGCAGCAGGAAGCCACCTAGTATAGGTCACCAGGGTTGTGAGGCTGTCACAGCCACAGGGTGTCCATTGGCCCCATCGCACCTTGCCTGGCAGGGTGCTACCATGTGTGTGCCACCCAAGTGGTGAGGCCATCACAGCCACCAGGTGCCACCTCGGCCCTGTAACACCCCACCTGGTTGGGTGCAACCTTGCACTTGCCACCCATGTAGCTGGGCCATCACAGCACCATGTGTCACCTTGGCACCCTTACACCCTGCCAAGAGCGGTGGCACTTTGCAGGTTCCACCCACAGTGCAAGGCCATTACGGCTGCTGGGTGTCACTTCAGCCCCACCACACCCTGCCTGGTGGGGTGTCAACTCATGTGATTCACCCACGTGGTGAGGCCATCAGGGATATCAGGCCTCACCTCAGCCCAGGCACATCCACCCTGTGGGGTGCCACCTTACATGTGTAAGCCATGTGGTGAGGCCGTCAGTGTTGCCAGGTCTCACCTCAGCCCAGGGACACCATGTCCGGCCAGGAGCCACTTCGTGCATGCCACCCACATGGCAAGGCCATGACGGCCACAGGGTGTCACCTAGGATTATCAAACACAGCCCAACAGTGTACCACCTTGGGCATGCCATGCATGTGGTGATGCTGTCATGACCATCAGGTATCACCTTGAATTGGGCACACCCCATCAGGCAGGGTGCCATCTCGTGAGGGTCACCTGGGTTGTGAGGCCCTCTCAGCCACCAGGTGGCACCTAGGCCCATGCACACCCCACCCACCAGAGTGCCATCTCACAAGGGTCACACTTGTGGCATGGCCCTCATGGCAACCGGCTGTCACCTAGGCCCAGGCACATCCAGCCCAACAGGATGCCACCATGCATGGGTCACCCATGTGGTGAGGCTGTAATGGCTGCCAGATGTCACCTCAGCTCAGTCACACCCTGCCTGGCAAAAAGCCACCTCACATGGGTCATCCGTGTTGAGAGCCTGTCACAACCACGGGGTGTCCATTGGCCCCATCACACCCTGCTGGCAGGGTGCCACATCATGCATACCACCCAAGTGCTGAGGCCATTATGGTCACAAGGTGTAACCTCGGTCCAGTAACACCCCACCCTGATGGGAGCACCCTTGCACTTGTCACACACATAGCTGCACCGTCAAATCCACCGGGGGTACCTAGACCCCCTCACATCCCACCTGCGGTGTGCCACTTTGCATGTGCCACCCATGTTGCAAGGCCATTATGGCTGCCAGATGTCACATCAGATCCATCACACCCCACCTAGCAGAGTGCCACGTCACATCAGTCCCCCACGTGCTGTGGCCATCAGGGCTGCCAGGTGTCACATCAACCTGGGCATATCCACCCAGTGGGGTGCCACCTCACATAGGTAACCCACGTGGCAAGTACATCATAGTGGCTGGCTGTCACCTCAGCCCAGGCACACGCCACCTGATGGGGAGCCACCTTGCCCCTGTCACCCGAGTGGCAAGGCCATCACAGAAGCTGTGTTTGACATTGGCCTGGGCACACGCTGCCTGGTGGGATGCCACCACACCAGGGTCACCTATGTGGTGAGGCTGTCATGCCATTGGGTGTTGCCTCAGCCCAGTCACACATCACCTGGGGGCTGCCACCTCGCATGGGTCACCCACATGTTGATGCCCTCATGAAGGATGGGATTCACCTTCGCCTGGGCACACACCAACTGGAGGAGTGCCACATACTGTGGTGCATCTGCCTGATGAGGCCTGCATGGCAGCTGGGTGTCACCTAGACCTGGGCACACCCCACCCATCACGGTGACACATCGCACATGCCACCTGCATGGCGATGTGGTCAGGATGCCGAGTTTCACCTCGGCCACTTCACAACCTGCCCAGTGGGGAGCCACCTCATGCAGGTGATGCACATGGCAAGACCCTCATGGCCAGGGTGTCACTTAGGCCTGGTCACACCCCACCCAACAGAGTGCCACTTCACACATATCACCCATGAGGAAAGGCCGTAATGGACACTGGGGGTCCCCTCGGCCCAGTTACACACTGCCTGGCTGTGTGCCACCATGTGTGGGTCTCCCGTGTGGCTAGGCCTAGATGCCCACTGGGTTTCACCTCAGAACTGGCACAACCCGCCCAGCTGGGTGCAACCTCATGTGGGTCACCCACGTTTTGAGGCCATAATGGAAGTGGGGTTTGACCTCGGCCTGGGCAACTCCCATCGAGAGGGATGCCACTCCACATGTGCCATCCGCATGGTGAGGCCATCATGGCCACCAGGTGTCACCTCGGCCTTGGGACACTCTGCCCAGTGGAGAGCAACCTCATGCATGCCACCTATGTGGTGAGGCCTTGTACAGGTCACCTGCATGGTGAGGCCATCACAGCCACCAGGTGTCACTTTGGCACAGTCATGTGCTGCCCAACAGGTTGCCACATCACACTGGTCACCCACGTGGTAAGGCTGTCATGGCCCCTGAGTGTCACCTTAGCCTGGGCACACCCAACCTGGTGGGGTGCCACCCATGTGGTGAGGCCATCACAGAAACTGTGTTTGACCTTGGCCCAGAAACACCTGCCCAGTGGGGTTCCAGCCAGCCAGGGTCACCCATTTGGTGAGGCCCACACACTGCCAGGTGTCACCTAGGCCTGGGCACACCCCACCTGGTGGGATGCTACATCTCATTGGTCACCTGCATGTTGAGGACATTACTGTGGCCTGGTGGAACCTCGGCCCCATCACTCCCTACCTGGTGGGGTGCTACCTCGTACAGGCCACCCACATTGCAAGGCCGTCACAGCCACCAGGTGTCACCTCAGCCCCATTGTACTCCACCCATCAGGGTGCCACCTCACACGGGTCACCTGTGAGGCAAACCCATCATGGCCGCCAGGTGTCACATCAGTCCTGTCAAACCCCACCAGGTCAGGTAAAACCTCACAAATGTCACCAGCATGGCAAGGTCATCATGACCGTGGCGTGTCACCTCAGCCCCATAACACACCACCTGGCAGGGTGAAACCTTGCATGAGCCACCCACGTGGTGAGGACTTCACAGCCACTGGGTGTCAAAATGGCCCAGACACACACCTCATGGTGGAATGCCACCTCATGCAGGTCACCCATGTGGTGAGGCCGTCACAGCCACCATGTGTCACCTCGGCCCCAACTCTCCCTACCTGATGGGGTGCTACCTCACATGTGCCACCCACATGACAATGCAGTCACAGCCACTAGCTGTCACCTCATCCCCATGACACCACACCTGGTGGGGTGTCATCTCTTGCATGCCACCCATGTGATGAGGACACCACAGCCACCAGGTGTCACCTTAGCTCAATCACACTCTGTCCTCCAGTGTGTCACCTCATGCAAGCCACACGTGTTGTGAGTCCATCACAGTCATCATGTGTCACCTCAACCCAGGTGCACCTTGCCGTGTGCAATGCCACTTCGCATGAGTCACCTGAAATGTGAGGCCTTCATGGCTGCCAGGTGTCACCTAGGCCTGGGCACACCCCACCTGGTGGGATGCTACATCTCATTGGTCACCCGCATGTTGAGGACATTACAGTGGCCTGGTGGAACCTCAGCCCCATCACTCCCTACCTGGTGGGGTGCTACCTCATACATGCCACCCACATGGCAAGGATATCACAGCCACAAGGTGTCACCTCAGCCTGGTCACACCCTCCCCAGTGGAGAGTCACCTTTCGCATGCCACCCATATTGCTCATCTGTCACACCAACCATGTGTCACCTCAACCTGGGTGCACCCCACCCAGCACTGGTAACCCACGTTGCAGGGCAATCACAGCAACCAGATGTCACCTCGGCATGGGCACACCCCACCCAGCAGGATACCACCTCATGCGGGTCACCAGTGTGTTGAGGCCCTCACGGCCGCCATGTTTCTCCTAGGCCTGGGCACACACCACCCAGTGGGGTTTCAACTCACGAATGTCACCCATGTAGTGAGGCCTTCATGGCTGCTGGTTGTCACCTTGGCCCAGTCATACACCACCCAGTAGGATGCCACCACACAGGGGTAACCAGCGTGGCAAGGCTGTCACGGCTGCCGGGTGTCATCTTGGCCCGTTCACACCACGCACAGCTGGGTGCCACCTCGTGCTAGCCACCCACGTGGCAAGTCATCTCAGCCACCATGTTTCCCTTTGGCCCCATCACTCTAGGCCTGGTGGGGTGTGACCTCACATGTGCTACCCACATGGTGAGGCAGTAACAGCCATAGTGTTTTACCTCATCCCCATGACACCATGCCCAGTGGTGTGTCATCTCTTGTGTGCCATCCATGTGGCAAGCCCATCATGGCTGCTGGGTGTCACCTCAGCCCGATCACACCCTACCTGGCAGGACTAACCTCATGCATGCCACCCACATTGCAAGTCCAATCTGGTCACTGTGTCATGTCAACCCAGTCACAACACACCATGCAGGATTCCAAATCGCATGGGTCACCTGTGTTGTGAGGCCTTCACAGCCACTGAGTGTCATCTCGACCTGGGTACACCTTGCCCATTGGGATGTCACCTAGCATGTGCCACCCACATGGTGCAGCACTCACGGCCACCAATGTTCAGCCCCGTCACTCCCTGCCCAGGAGAATGTCACCTCAACATGGCACCTGCATGGCAAGGTGGTCACACCACTGGGTGTCACGTCTGCATGGTCACACCCCACCCCGCAGGTTGCCACCTGGCAAAGGTCAACTGTATGGTGAGGCTGTCATGGCTGCCAGATGTCTCCTCTGCCTGAGCACACAATGCCTGGTGGGGAGCCACCATGCACAGATCACCCACGTGATGAGGCCCTCACAGCCACCAGGTGTCACCCTGGTTGCTTCACACACCACCCAGCGGGGTACAACCTCGTATGGGTGACCTGCATGGAGAAGCCATCACTGCCACTGGGTGACAGCTTAGCTCAGTCACACCATGTCTTGTGGGGAGCCACCTCACTTGGGTCACCCATGTGGTGAGGCTGTCCTAGCCATGGGATGTCACCTTGACCCCTTCATAGCATTCACAGCAGGGTGCCACCATGCTAGAGCCACCTAAGAGGCAAGGGATCATGACCACCACGTGTCATCTCAGCCACGTCACACCCCACCAGGCAAGGTGCTACCTCACCCATGTCACCAGCATGGTGAGGCTATCAAGGCCGCGAGGTGTCACCTAAGCCCACTCAGACACTGCCCCATGGGGTGCTACATAGTGCATGCTACTCACATGGCTAGGCCATCATGGCCACTGGGTGTCACTTCAGCCCCGTCATTCCCCACCCTGCCAGGTGCCACCTTGATGTGCCACCCGCATAGCTAGGCAATCACACCACTAGGTGCCACCTTGTCCCTGTGACACCACACCTGGCACCATGTCATCTCTTGTGTGTCCCCCATGTAGTGAGGCCATCACGGCAACTGGGTGTCAACTCTTCCTGGTCAATACCCACCTGCCAGGGTGTCAACTAGCATGTGCTTCCCTCAGGACGAGACCATCACAGCCACCAGGTGTCACCTCAGCCCGATCACACACTGCACAGTGGGGTGTCACCTGGTGCATGCCACCTGTGCTGCAAGTCTGTCTCGGTCAAAGTGTGTCACCTCAATCCGGGCATACCCCACCATGTGAGATGCCACCTCGCATGGTTACTCACGTTGTGAGCACCTCTATGCCACCAGATGTCACCTTGGCCTGGTTACACCCTGCCAGGCAGGGTGCCAGCTCATGTGGGTCACCCATGTGGTGAGGTCCTCATGGCCACTGGGCATCACCTTGGACCAGTCACACACCACCTAACAGGGTGCCAATTTGCAAGGGTCACCCATGTGATGTGGCTCTCACAGCTGCTGTGGATCACTTTGGCCTGCTCACACTGCAGCCTGCAGGGTGCAATCTCACACTTGCTACGATTGTGGTGTGGCTGTCATGGCCGCCAGGTGTCCCCTTGGCCTGGTCACAACCCACACAGCATGGTGCCACCTCTTGCAGGTCACCCATGTGGCAAGGCCATCACTGCTGCCGGGTGTCACCTCAGCTCAGTCACAACCTGCGCAGCAGGAAGCCACCTAGTATAGGTCACCAGGGTTGTGAGGCTGTCACAGCCACAGGGTGTCCATTGGCCCCATCGCACCTTGCCTGGCAGGGTGCTACCATGTGTGTGCCACCCAAGTGGTGAGGCCATCACAGCCACCAGGTGCCACCTCGGCCCTGTAACACCCCACCTGGTTGGGTGCAACCTTGCACTTGCCACCCATGTAGCTGGGCCATCACAGCACCATGTGTCACCTTGGCACCCTTACACCCTGCCAAGAGCAGTGGCACTTTGCAGGTTCCACCCACAGTGCAAGGCCATTACGGCTGCTGGGTGTCACTTCAGCCCCACCACACCCTGCCTGGTGGGGTGTCAACTCATGTGATTCACCCACGTGGTGAGGCCATCAGGGATATCAGGCCTCACCTCAGCCCAGGCACATCCACCCTGTGGGGTGCCACCTTACATGTGTAAGCCATGTGGTGAGGCCGTCAGTGTTGCCAGGTCTCACCTCAGCCCAGGGACACCATGTCCGGCCAGGAGCCACTTCGTGCATGCCACCCACATGGCAAGGCCATGACGGCCACAGGGTGTCACCTAGGATTATCAAACACAGCCCAACAGTGTACCACCTTGGGCATGCCATGCATGTGGTGATGCTGTCATGACCATCAGGTATCACCTTGAATTGGGCACACCCCATCAGGCAGGGTGCCATCTCGTGAGGGTCACCTGGGTTGTGAGGCCCTCTCAGCCACCAGGTGGCACCTAGGCCCATGCACACCCCACCCACCAGAGTGCCATCTCACAAGGGTCACACTTGTGGCATGGCCCTCATGGCAACCGGCTGTCACCTAGGCCCAGGCACATCCAGCCCAACAGGATGCCACCATGCATGGGTCACCCATGTGGTGAGGCTGTAATGGCTGCCAGATGTCACCTCAGCTCAGTCACACCCTGCCTGGCAAAAAGCCACCTCACATGGGTCATCCGTGTTGAGAGCCTGTCACAACCACGGGGTGTCCATTGGCCCCATCACACCCTGCTGGCAGGGTGCCACATCATGCATACCACCCAAGTGCTGAGGCCATTATGGTCACAAGGTGTAACCTCGGTCCAGTAACACCCCACCCTGATGGGAGCACCCTTGCACTTGTCACACACATAGCTGCACCGTCAAATCCACCGGGGGTACCTAGACCCCCTCACATCCCACCTGCGGTGTGCCACTTTGCATGTGCCACCCATGTTGCAAGGCCATTATGGCTGCCAGATGTCACATCAGATCCATCACACCCCACCTAGCAGAGTGCCACGTCACATCAGTCCCCCACGTGCTGTGGCCATCAGGGCTGCCAGGTGTCACATCAACCTGGGCATATCCACCCAGTGGGGTGCCACCTCACATAGGTAACCCACGTGGCAAGTACATCATAGTGGCTGGCTGTCACCTCAGCCCAGGCACACGCCACCTGATGGGGAGCCACCTTGCCCCTGTCACCCGAGTGGCAAGGCCATCACAGAAGCTGTGTTTGACATTGGCCTGGGCACACGCTGCCTGGTGGGATGCCACCACACCAGGGTCACCTATGTGGTGAGGCTGTCATGCCATTGGGTGTTGCCTCAGCCCAGTCACACATCACCTGGGGGCTGCCACCTCGCATGGGTCACCCACATGTTGATGCCCTCATGAAGGATGGGATTCACCTTCGCCTGGGCACACACCAACTGGAGGAGTGCCACATACTGTGGTGCATCTGCCTGATGAGGCCTGCATGGCAGCTGGGTGTCACCTAGACCTGGGCACACCCCACCCATCACGGTGACACATCGCACATGCCACCTGCATGGCGATGTGGTCAGGATGCCGAGTTTCACCTCGGCCACTTCACAACCTGCCCAGTGGGGAGCCACCTCATGCAGGTGATGCACATGGCAAGACCCTCATGGCCAGGGTGTCACTTAGGCCTGGTCACACCCCACCCAACAGAGTGCCACTTCACACATATCACCCATGAGGAAAGGCCGTAATGGACACTGGGGGTCCCCTCGGCCCAGTTACACACTGCCTGGCTGTGTGCCACCATGTGTGGGTCTCCCGTGTGGCTAGGCCTAGATGCCCACTGGGTTTCACCTCAGAACTGGCACAACCCGCCCAGCTGGGTGCAACCTCATGTGGGTCACCCACGTTTTGAGGCCATAATGGAAGTGGGGTTTGACCTCGGCCTGGGCAACTCCCATCGAGAGGGATGCCACTCCACATGTGCCATCCGCATGGTGAGGCCATCATGGCCACCAGGTGTCACCTCGGCCTTGGGACACTCTGCCCAGTGGAGAGCAACCTCATGCATGCCACCTATGTGGTGAGGCCTTGTACAGGTCACCTGCATGGTGAGGCCATCACAGCCACCAGGTGTCACTTTGGCACAGTCATGTGCTGCCCAACAGGTTGCCACATCACACTGGTCACCCACGTGGTAAGGCTGTCATGGCCCCTGAGTGTCACCTTAGCCTGGGCACACCCAACCTGGTGGGGTGCCACCCATGTGGTGAGGCCATCACAGAAACTGTGTTTGACCTTGGCCCAGAAACACCTGCCCAGTGGGGTTCCAGCCAGCCAGGGTCACCCATTTGGTGAGGCCCACACACTGCCAGGTGTCACCTAGGCCTGGGCACACCCCACCTGGTGGGATGCTACATCTCATTGGTCACCTGCATGTTGAGGACATTACTGTGGCCTGGTGGAACCTCGGCCCCATCACTCCCTACCTGGTGGGGTGCTACCTCGTACAGGCCACCCACATTGCAAGGCCGTCACAGCCACCAGGTGTCACCTCAGCCCCATTGTACTCCACCCATCAGGGTGCCACCTCACACGGGTCACCTGTGAGGCAAACCCATCATGGCCGCCAGGTGTCACATCAGTCCTGTCAAACCCCACCAGGTCAGGTAAAACCTCACAAATGTCACCAGCATGGCAAGGTCATCATGACCGTGGCGTGTCACCTCAGCCCCATAACACACCACCTGGCAGGGTGAAACCTTGCATGAGCCACCCACGTGGTGAGGACTTCACAGCCACTGGGTGTCAAAATGGCCCAGACACACACCTCATGGTGGAATGCCACCTCATGCAGGTCACCCATGTGGTGAGGCCGTCACAGCCACCATGTGTCACCTCGGCCCCAACTCTCCCTACCTGATGGGGTGCTACCTCACATGTGCCACCCACATGACAATGCAGTCACAGCCACTAGCTGTCACCTCATCCCCATGACACCACACCTGGTGGGGTGTCATCTCTTGCATGCCACCCATGTGATGAGGACACCACAGCCACCAGGTGTCACCTTAGCTCAATCACACTCTGTCCTCCAGTGTGTCACCTCATGCAAGCCACACGTGTTGTGAGTCCATCACAGTCATCATGTGTCACCTCAACCCAGGTGCACCTTGCCGTGTGCAATGCCACTTCGCATGAGTCACCTGAAATGTGAGGCCTTCATGGCTGCCAGGTGTCACCTAGGCCTGGGCACACCCCACCTGGTGGGATGCTACATCTCATTGGTCACCCGCATGTTGAGGACATTACAGTGGCCTGGTGGAACCTCAGCCCCATCACTCCCTACCTGGTGGGGTGCTACCTCATACATGCCACCCACATGGCAAGGATATCACAGCCACAAGGTGTCACCTCAGCCTGGTCACACCCTCCCCAGTGGAGAGTCACCTTTCGCATGCCACCCATATTGCTCATCTGTCACACCAACCATGTGTCACCTCAACCTGGGTGCACCCCACCCAGCACTGGTAACCCACGTTGCAGGGCAATCACAGCAACCAGATGTCACCTCGGCATGGGCACACCCCACCCAGCAGGATACCACCTCATGCGGGTCACCAGTGTGTTGAGGCCCTCACGGCCGCCATGTTTCTCCTAGGCCTGGGCACACACCACCCAGTGGGGTTTCAACTCACGAATGTCACCCATGTAGTGAGGCCTTCATGGCTGCTGGTTGTCACCTTGGCCCAGTCATACACCACCCAGTAGGATGCCACCACACAGGGGTAACCAGCGTGGCAAGGCTGTCACGGCTGCCGGGTGTCATCTTGGCCCGTTCACACCACGCACAGCTGGGTGCCACCTCGTGCTAGCCACCCACGTGGCAAGTCATCTCAGCCACCATGTTTCCCTTTGGCCCCATCACTCTAGGCCTGGTGGGGTGTGACCTCACATGTGCTACCCACATGGTGAGGCAGTAACAGCCATAGTGTTTTACCTCATCCCCATGACACCATGCCCAGTGGTGTGTCATCTCTTGTGTGCCATCCATGTGGCAAGCCCATCATGGCTGCTGGGTGTCACCTCAGCCCGATCACACCCTACCTGGCAGGGCTAACCTCATGCATGCCACCCACATTGCAAGTCCAATCTGGTCACTGTGTCATGTCAACCCAGTCACAACACACCATGCAGGATTCCAAATCGCATGGGTCACCTGTGTTGTGAGGCCTTCACAGCCACTGAGTGTCATCTCGACCTGGGTACACCTTGCCCATTGGGATGTCACCTAGCATGTGCCACCCACATGGTGCAGCACTCACGGCCACCAATGTTCAGCCCCGTCACTCCCTGCCCAGGAGAATGTCACCTCAACATGGCACCTGCATGGCAAGGTGGTCACACCACTGGGTGTCACGTCTGCATGGTCACACCCCACCCCGCAGGTTGCCACCTGGCAAAGGTCAACTGTATGGTGAGGCTGTCATGGCTGCCAGATGTCTCCTCTGCCTGAGCACACAATGCCTGGTGGGGAGCCACCATGCACAGATCACCCACGTGATGAGGCCCTCACAGCCACCAGGTGTCACCCTGGTTGCTTCACACACCACCCAGCGGGGTACAACCTCGTATGGGTGACCTGCATGGAGAAGCCATCACTGCCACTGGGTGACAGCTTAGCTCAGTCACACCATGTCTTGTGGGGAGCCACCTCACTTGGGTCACCCATGTGGTGAGGCTGTCCTAGCCATGGGATGTCACCTTGACCCCTTCATAGCATTCACAGCAGGGTGCCACCATGCTAGAGCCACCTAAGAGGCAAGGGATCATGACCACCATGTGTCATCTCAGCCACGTCACACCCCACCAGGCAAGGTGCTACCTCACCCATGTCACCAGCATGGTGAGGCTATCAAGGCCGCGAGGTGTCACCTAAGCCCACTCAGACACTGCCCGATGGGGTGCTACATAGTGCATGCTACTCACATGGCTAGGCCATCATGGCCACTGGGTGTCACTTCAGCCCCGTCATTCCCCACCCTGCCAGGTGCCACCTTGATGTGCCACCTGCATAGCTAGGCAATCACACCACTAGGTGCCACCTTGTCCCTGTGACACCACACCTGGCACCATGTCATCTCTGTGTGTCCCCCATGTAGTGAGGCCATCACGGCCACTGGGTGTCACCTCTTCCTGGTCAATACCCACCTGCCAAGGTGTCAACTACATGTGCTTCCCTCAGGATGAGACCATCACAGCCACCAGGTGTCACCTCAGCCCGATCACACACTGCACAGTGGGGTGTCACCTGGTGCATGCCACCTGTGCTGCAAGTCTGTCTCGGTCAAAGTGTGTCACCTCAATCTGGGTATACCCCACCATGTGAGATGCCACCTCGTATGGTTACTCACGTTGTGAGCACCTCTATGCCACCAGATGTCACCTTGGCCTGGTTACACCCTGCCAGGCAGGGTGCCAGCTCATGTGGGTCACCCATGTGGTGAGGTCCTCATGGCCACTGGGCATCACCTTGGACCAGTCACACACCACCTAACAGGGTGCCAATTTGCAAGGGTCACCCATGTGATGTGGCTCTCACAGCTGCTGTGGATCACTTTGGCCTGCTCACACTGCAGCCTGCAGGGTGCAATCTCACACTTGCTACGATTGTGGTGTGGCTGTCATGGCCGCCAGGTGTCCCCTTGGCCTGGTCACAACCCACACAGCATGGTGCCACCTCTTGCAGGTCACCCATGTGGCAAGGCCATCACTGCTGCCGGGTGTCACCTCAGCTCGGTCACAACCTGCGCAGCAGGAAGCCACCTAGTATAGGTCACCAGGGTTGTGAGGCTGTCACAGCCACAGGGTGTCCATTGGCCCCATCGCACCTTGCCTGGCAGGGTGCTACCATGTGTGTGCCACCCAAGTGGTGAGGCCATCACAGCCACCAGGTGCCACCTCAGCCCTGTAACACCCCACCTGGTTGGGTGCAACCTTGCACTTGCCACCCATGTAGCTGGGCCATCACAGCACCATGTGTCACCTTGGCACCCTTACACCCTGCCAAGAGCGGTGGCACTTTGCAGGTTCCACCCACAGTGCAAGGCCATTACGGCTGCTGGGTGTCACTTCAGCCCCACCACACCCTGCCTGGTGGGGTGTCAACTCATGTGATTCACCCACGTGGTGAGGCCATCAGGGATATCAGGCCTCACCTCAGCCCAGGCACATCCACCCTGTGGGGTGCCACCTTACATGTGTAAGCCATGTGGTGAGGCCGTCAGTGTTGCCAGGTCTCACCTCAGCCCAGGGACACCATGTCCGGCCAGGAGCCACTTCGTGCATGCCACCCACATGGCAAGGCCATGACGGCCACAGGGTGTCACCTAGGATTATCAAACACAGCCCAACAGTGTACCACCTTGGGCATGCCATGCATGTGGTGATGCTGTCATGACCATCAGGTATCACATTGAATTGGGCACACCCCATCAGGCAGGGTGCCATCTCGTGAGGGTCACCTGGGTTGTGAGGCCCTCTCAGCCACCAGGTGGCACCTAGGCCCATGCACACCCCACCCACCAGAGTGCCATCTCACAAGGGTCACACTTGTGGCATGGCCCTCATGGCAACCGGCTGTCACCTAGGCCCAGGCACATCCAGCCCAACAGGATGCCACCATGCATGGGTCAGCCATGTGGTGAGGCTGTAATGGCTGCCAGATGTCACCTCAGCTCAGTCACACCCTGCCTGGCAAAAAGCCACCTCACATGGGTCATCCGTGTTGAGAGCCTGTCACAACCACGGGGTGTCCATTGGCCCCATCACACCCTGCTGGCAGGGTGCCACATCATGCATACCACCCAAGTGCTGAGGCCATTATGGTCACAAGGTGTAACCTCGGTCCAGTAACACCCCACCCTGATGGGAGCACCCTTGCACTTGTCACACACATAGCTGCACCGTCAAATCCACCGGGGGTACCTAGACCCCCTCACATCCCACCTGCAGTGTGCCACTTTGCATGTGCCACCCATGTTGCAAGGCCATTATGGCTGCCAGATGTCACATCAGATCCATCACACCCCACCTAGCAGAGTGCCACGTCACATCAGTCCCCCACGTGCTGTGGCCATCAGGGCTGCCAGGTGTCACATCAACCTGGGCATATCCACCCAGTGGGGTTCCACCTCACATAGGTAACCCACGTGGCAAGTACATCATAGCGGCTGGCTGTCACCTCAGCCCAGGCACACGCCACCTGATGGGGAGCCACCTTGCCCCTGTCACCCGAGTGGCAAGGCCATCACAGAAGCTGTGTTTGACATTGGCCTGGGCACACACCACCTGGTGGGATGCCACCACACCAGGGTCACCTATGTGGTGAGGCTGTCATGCCATTGGGTGTTGCCTCAGCCCAGTCACACATCACCTGGGGGCTGCCACCTCGCATGGGTCACCCACATGTTGATGCCCTCATGAAGGATGGGATTCACCTTCGCCTGGGCACACACCAACTGGAGGAGTGCCACATACTGTGGTGCATCTGCCTGATGAGGCCTGCATGGCAGCTGGGTGTCACCTAGACCTGGGCACACCCCACCCATCACGGTGACACATCGCACATGCCACCTGCATGGCGATGTGGTCAGGATGCCGAGTTTCACCTCGGCCACTTCACAACCTGCCCAGTGGGGAGCCACCTCATGCAGGTGATGCACATGGCAAGACCCTCATGGCCAGGGTGTCACTTAGGCCTGGTCACACCCCACCCCACAGAGTGCCACTTCACACATATCACCCATGAGGCAAGGCCGTAATGGACACTGGGGGTCCCCTCGGCCCAGTTACACACTGCCTGGCTGTGTGCCACCATGTGTGGGTCTCCCGTGTGGCTAGGCCTAGATGCCCACTGGGTTTCACCTCAGAACTGGCACAACCCGCCCAGCTGGGTGCAACCTCATGTGGGTCACCCACGTTTTGAGGCCATAATGGAAGTGGGGTTTGACCTCGGCCTGGGAAACTCCCATCGAGAGGGATGCCACTCCACATGTGCCATCCGCATGGTGAGCCCATCATGGCCACCAGGTGTCACCTCGGCCTTGGGACACTCTGCCCAGTGGAGAGCAACCTCATGCATGCCACCCATGTGGTGAGGCCTTGTACAGGTCACCTGCATGGTGAGGCCATCACAGCCACCAGGTGTCACTTTGGCACAGTCATGTGCTGCCCAACAGGTTGCCACATCACACTGGTCACCCACGTGGTAAGGCTGTCATGGCCCCTGAGTGTCACCTTAGCCTGGGCACACCCAACCTGGTGGGGTGCCACCCATGTGGTGAGGCCATCACAGAAACTGTGTTTGACCTTGGCCCAGAAACACCTGCCCAGTGGGGTTCCAGCCAGCCAGGGTCACCCATTTGGTGAGGCCCACACACTGCCAGGTGTCACCTAGGCCTGGGCACACCCCACCTGGTGGGATGCTACATCTCATTGGTCACCCGCATGTTGAGGACATTACTGTGGCCTGGTGGAACCTCGGCCCCATCACTCCCTACCTGGTGGGGTGCTACCTCGTACAGGCCACCCACATTGCAAGGCCGTCACAGCCACCAGGTGTCACCTCAGCCCCATTGTACTCCACCCATCAGGGTGCCACCTCACACAGGTCACCTGTGAGGCAAACCCATCATGGCCGCCAGGTGTCACATCAGTCCTGTCAAACCCCACCAGGTCAGGTAAAACCTCACAAATGTCACCAGCATGGCAAGGTCATCATGACCGTGGCGTGTCACCTCAGCCCCATAACACACCACCTGGCAGGGTGAAACCTTGCATGAGCCACCCACGTGGTGAGGACTTCACAGCCACTGGGTGTCAAAATGGCCCAGACACACACCTCATGGTGGAATGCCACCTCATGCAGGTCACCCATGCGGTGAGGCCGTCACAGCCACCATGTGTCACCTCGGCCCCAACTCTCCCTACCTGATGGGGTGCTACCTCACATGTGCCACCCACATGACAATGCAGTCACAGCCACTAGCTGTCACCTCATCCCCATGACACCACACCTGGTGGGGTGTCATCTCTTGCATGCCACCCATGTGATGAGGACACCACAGCCACCAGGTGTCACCTTAGCTCAATCACACTCTGTCCTCCAGTGTGTCACCTCATGCAAGCCACACGTGTTGTGAGTCCATCACAGTCATCATGTGTCACCTCAACCCAGGTGCACCTTGCCGTGTGCAATGCCACTTCGCATGAGTCACCTGAAATGTGAGGCCTTCATGGCTGCCAGGTGTCACCTAGGCCTGGGCACACCCCACCTGGTGGGATGCTACATCTCATTGGTCACCCGCATGTTGAGGACATTACAGTGGCCTGGTGGAACCTCAGCCCCATCACTCCCTACCTGGTGGGGTGCTACCTCATACATGCCACCCACATGGCAAGGCCATCACAGCCACAAGGTGTCACCTCAGCCTGGTCACACCCTCCCCAGTGGAGAGTCACCTTTCGCATGCCACCCATATTGCTCATCTGTCACACCAACCATGTGTCACCTCAACCTGGGTGCACCCCACCCAGCACTGGTAACCCACATTGCAGGGCAATCACAGCAACCAGATGTCACCTCGGCATGGGCACACCCCACCCAGCAGGATACCACCTCATGCGGGTCACCAGTGTGTTGAGGCCCTCACGGCCGCCATGTTTCTCCTAGGCCTGGGCACACACCACCCAGTGGGGTTTCAACTCACGAATGTCACCCATGTAGTGAGGCCTTCATGGCTGCTGGTTGTCACCTTGGCCCAGTCATACACCACCCAGTAGGATGCCACCACACAGGGGTAACCAGCGTGGCAAGGCTGTCACTGCTGCCGGGTGTCATCTTGGCCCGTTCACACCACGCACAGCTGGGTGCCACCTCGTGCTAGCCACCCACGTGGCAAGTCATCTCAGCCACCATGTTTCCCTTTGGCCCCATCACTCTAGGCCTGGTGGGGTGTGACCTCACATGTGCTACCCACATGGTGAGGCAGTAACAGCCATAGTGTTTTACCTCATCCCCATGACACCATGCCCAGTGGTGTGTCATCTCTTGTGTGCCATCCATGTGGCAAGCCCATCATGGCTGCTGGGTGTCACCTCAGCCCGATCACACCCTACCTGGCAGGGCTAACCTCATGCATGCCACCCACATTGCAAGTCCAATCTGGTCGCTGTGTCATGTCAACCCAGTCACAACACACCATGCAGGATTCCAAATCGCATGGGTCACCTGTGTTGTGAGGCCTTCACAGCCACTGAGTGTCATCTCGACCTGGGTACACCTTGCCCATTGGGATGTCACCTAGCATGTGCCACCCACATGGTGCAGCACTCACGGCCACCAATGTTCAGCCCCGTCACTCCCTGCCCAGGAGAATGTCACCTCAACATGGCACCTGCATGGCAAGGTGGTCACACCACTGGGTGTCACGTCTGCATGGTCACACCCCACCCCGCAGGTTGCCACCTGGCAAAGGTCAACTGTATGGTGAGGCTGTCATGGCTGCCAGATGTCTCCTCTGCCTGAGCACACAATGCCTGGTGGGGAGCCACCATGCACAGATCACCCACGTGATGAGGCCCTCACAGCCACCAGGTGTCACCCTGGTTGCTTCACACACCACCCAGCGGGGTACAACCTCGTATGGGTGACCTGCATGGAGAAGCCATCACTGCCACTGGGTGACAGCTTAGCTCAGTCACACCATGTCTTGTGGGGAGCCACCTCACTTGGGTCACCCATGTGGTGAGGCTGTCATAGCCATGGGATGTCACCTTGACCCCTTCATAGCATTCACAGCAGGGTGCCACCATGCTAGAGCCACCTAAGAGGCAAGGGATCATGACCACCATGTGTCATCTCAGCCACGTCACACACCACCAGGCAAGGTGCTACCTCACCCATGTCACCAGCATGGTGAGGCTATCAAGGCCGCGAGGTGTCACCTAAGCCCACTCAGACACTGCCCGATGGGGTGCTACATAGTGCATGCTACTCACATGGCTAGGCCATCATGGCCACTGGGTGTCACTTCAGCCCCGTCATTCCCCACCCTGCCAGGTGCCACCTTGATGTGCCACCCGCATAGCTAGGCAATCACACCACTAGGTGCCACCTTGTCCCTGTGACACCACACCTGGCACCATGTCATCTCTTGTGTGTCCCCCATGTAGTGAGGCCATCACGGCCACTGGGTGTCACCTCTTCCTGGTCAATACCCACCTGCCAGGGTGTCAACTAGCATGTGCTTCCCTCAGGACGAGACCATCACAGCCACCAGGTGTCACCTCAGCCCGATCACACACTGCACAGTGGGGTGTCACCTGGTGCATGCCACCTGTGCTGCAAGTCTGTCTCGGTCAAAGTGTGTCACCTCAATCCGGGCATACCCCACCATGTGAGATGCCACCTCGCATGGTTACTCACGTTGTGAGCACCTCTATGCCACCAGATGTCACCTTGGCCTGGTTACACCCTGCCAGGCAGGGTGCCAGCTCATGTGGGTCACCCATGTGGTGAGGTCCTCATGGCCACTGGGCATCACCTTGGACCAGTCACACACCACCTAACAGGGTGCCAATTTGCAAGGGTCACCCATGTGATGTGGCTCTCACAGCTGCTGTGGATCACTTTGGCCTGCTCACACTGCAGCCTGCAGGGTGCAATCTCACACTTGCTACGATTGTGGTGTGGCTGTCATGGCCGCCAGGTGTCCCCTTGGCCTGGTCACAACCCACACAGCATGGTGCCACCTCTTGCAGGTCACCCATGTGGCAAGGCCATCACTGCTGCCGGGTGTCACCTCAGCTCGGTCACAACCTGCGCAGCAGGAAGCCACCTAGTATAGGTCACCAGGGTTGTGAGGCTGTCACAGCCACAGGGTGTCCATTGGCCCCATCGCACCTTGCCTGGCAGGGTGCTACCATGTGTGTGCCACCCAAGTGGTGAGGCCATCACAGCCACCAGGTGCCACCTCGGCCCTGTAACACCCCACCTGGTTGGGTGCAACCTTGCACTTGCCACCCATGTAGCTGGGCCATCACAGCACCATGTGTCACCTTGGCACCCTTACACCCTGCCAAGAGCGGTGGCACTTTGCAGGTTCCACCCACAGTGCAAGGCCATTACGGCTGCTGGGTGTCACTTCAGCCCCACCACACCCTGCCTGGTGGGGTGTCAACTCATGTGATTCACCCACGTGGTGAGGCCATCAGGGATATCAGGCCTCACCTCAGCCCAGGCACATCCACCCTGTGGGGTGCCACCTTACATGTGTAAGCCATGTGGTGAGGCCGTCAGTGTTGCCAGGTCTCACCTCAGCCCAGGGACACCATGTCCGGCCAGGAGCCACTTCGTGCATGCCACCCACATGGCAAGGCCATGACGGCCACAGGGTGTCACCTAGGATTATCAAACACAGCCCAACAGTGTACCACCTTGGGCATGCCATGCATGTGGTGATGCTGTCATGACCATCAGGTATCACCTTGAATTGGGCACACCCCATCAGGCAGGGTGCCATCTCGTGAGGGTCACCTGGGTTGTGAGGCCCTCTCAGCCACCAGGTGGCACCTAGGCCCATGCACACCCCACCCACCAGAGTGCCATCTCACAAGGGTCACACTTGTGGCATGGCCCTCATGGCAACCGGCTGTCACCTAGGCCCAGGCACATCCAGCCCAACAGGATGCCACCATGCATGGGTCAGCCATGTGGTGAGGCTGTAATGGCTGCCAGATGTCACCTCAGCTCAGTCACACCATGCCTGGCAAAAAGCCACCTCACATGGGTCATCCGTGTTGAGAGCCTGTCACAACCACGGGGTGTCCATTGGCCCCATCACACCCTGCTGGCAGGGTGCCACATCATGCATACCACCCAAGTGCTGAGGCCATTATGGTCACAAGGTGTAACCTCGGTCCAGTAACACCCCACCCTGATGGGAGCACCCTTGCACTTGTCACACACATAGCTGCACCGTCAAATCCACCGGGGGTACCTAGACCCCCTCACATCCCACCTGCGGTGTGCCACTTTGCATGTGCCACCCATGTTGCAAGGCCATTATGGCTGCCAGATGTCACCTCAGATCCATCACACCCCACCTAGCAGAGTGCCACGTCACATCAGTCCCCCACGTGCTGTGGCCATCAGGGCTGCCAGGTGTCACATCAACCTGGGCATATCCACCCAGTGGGGTGCCACCTCACATAGGTAACCCACGTGGCAAGTACATCATAGCGGCTGGCTGTCACCTCAGCCCAGGCACACGCCACCTGATGGGGAGCCACCTTGCCCCTGTCACCCGAGTGGCAAGGCCATCACAGAAGCTGTGTTTGACATTGGCCTGGGCACACACCACCTGGTGGGATGCCACCACACCAGGGTCACCTATGTGGTGAGGCTGTCATGCCATTGGGTGTTGCCTCAGCCCAGTCACACATCACCTGGGGGCTGCCACCTCGCATGGGTCACCCACATGTTGATGCCCTCATGAAGGATGGGATTCACCTTCGCCTGGGCACACACCAACTGGAGGAGTGCCACATACTGTGGTGCATCTGCCTGATGAGGCCTGCATGGCAGCTGGGTGTCACCTAGACCTGGGCACACCCCACCCATCACGGTGACACATCGCACATGCCACCTGCATGGCGATGTGGTCAGGATGCCGAGTTTCACCTCGGCCACTTCACAACCTGCCCAGTGGGGAGCCACCTCATGCAGGTGATGCACATGGCAAGACCCTCATGGCCAGGGTGTCACTTAGGCCTGGTCACACCCCACCCCACAGAGTGCCACTTCACACATATCACCCATGAGGCAAGGCCGTAATGGACACTGGGGGTCCCCTCGGCCCAGTTACACACTGCCTGGCTGTGTGCCACCATGTGTGGGTCTCCCGTGTGGCTAGGCCTAGATGCCCACTGGGTTTCACCTCAGAACTGGCACAACCCGCCCAGCTGGGTGCAACCTCATGTGGGTCACCCACGTTTTGAGGCCATAATGGAAGTGGGGTTTGACCTCGGCCTGGGAAACTCCCATCGAGAGGGATGCCACTCCACATGTGCCATCCGCATGGTGAGCCCATCATGGCCAGCAGGTGTCACCTCGGCCTTGGGACACTCTGCCCAGTGGAGAGCAACCTCATGCATGCCACCCATGTGGTGAGGCCTTGTACAGGTCACCTGCATGGTGAGGCCATCACAGCCACCAGGTGTCACTTTGGCACAGTCATGTGCTGCCCAACAGGTTGCCACATCACACTGGTCACCCACGTGGTAAGGCTGTCATGGCCCCTGAGTGTCACCTTAGCCTGGGCACACCCAACCTGGTGGGGTGCCACCCATGTGGTGAGGCCATCACAGAAACTGTGTTTGACCTTGGCCCAGAAACACCTGCCCAGTGGGGTTCCAGCCAGCCAGGGTCACCCATTTGGTGAGGCCCACACACTGCCAGGTGTCACCTAGGCCTGGGCACACCCCACCTGGTGGGATGCTACATCTCATTGGTCACCCGCATGTTGAGGACATTACTGTGGCCTGGTGGAACCTCGGCCCCATCACTCCCTACCTGGTGGGGTGCTACCTCGTACAGGCCACCCACATTGCAAGGCCGTCACAGCCACCAGGTGTCACCTCAGCCCCATTGTACTCCACCCATCAGGGTGCCACCTCACACAGGTCACCTGTGAGGCAAACCCATCATGGCCGCCAGGTGTCACATCAGTCCTGTCAAACCCCACCAGGTCAGGTAAAACCTCACAAATGTCACCAGCATGGCAAGGTCATCATGACCGTGGCGTGTCACCTCAGCCCCATAACACACCACCTGGCAGGGTGAAACCTTGCATGAGCCACCCACGTGGTGAGGACTTCACAGCCACTGGGTGTCAAAATGGCCCAGACACACACCTCATGGTGGAATGCCACCTCATGCAGGTCACCCATGCGGTGAGGCCGTCACAGCCACCATGTGTCACCTCGGCCCCAACTCTCCCTACCTGATGGGGTGCTACCTCACATGTGCCACCCACATGACAATGCAGTCACAGCCACTAGCTGTCACCTCATCCCCATGACACCACACCTGGTGGGGTGTCATCTCTTGCATGCCACCCATGTGATGAGGACACCACAGCCACCAGGTGTCACCTTAGCTCAATCACACTCTGTCCTCCAGTGTGTCACCTCATGCAAGCCACACGTGTTGTGAGTCCATCACAGTCATCATGTGTCACCTCAACCCAGGTGCACCTTGCCGTGTGCAATGCCACTTCGCATGAGTCACCTGAAATTCCTGAAATGTGAGGCCTTCATGGCTGCCAGGTGTCACCTAGGCCTGGGCACACCCCACCTGGTGGGATGCTACATCTCATTGGTCACCCGCATGTTGAGGACATTACAGTGGCCTGGTGGAACCTCAGCCCCATCACTCCCTACCTGGTGGGGTGCTACCTCATACATGCCACCCACATGGCAAGGCCATCACAGCCACAAGGTGTCACCTCAGCCTGGTCACACCCTCCCCAGTGGAGAGTCACCTTTCGCATGCCAACCCATATTTCTCATCTGTCACACCAACCATGTGTCACCTCACCTGGGTGCACCCCACCCAGCACTGGTAACCCACATTGCAGGGCAATCACAGCAACCAGATGTCACCTCGGCATGGGCACACCCCACCCAGCAGGATACCACCTCATGCGGGTCACCAGTGTGTGAGGCCCTCACGGCCGCCATGTTTCTCCTAGGCTGGGCACACACCACCCAGTGGGGTTTCAACTCACGAATGTCACCCATGTAGTGAGGCCTTCATGGCTGCTGGTTGTCACCTTGGCCCAGTCATACACCACCAGTAGGATGCCACCACACAGGGGTAACCAGCGTGGCAAGGCTGTCACTGCTGCCGGGTGTCATCTTGGCCCGTTCACACCACGCACAGCTGGGTGCCACCTCGTGCTAGCCACCCACGTGGCAAGTCATCTCAGCCACCATGTTTCCCTTTGGCCCCATCACTCTAGGCCTGGTGGGGTGTGACCTCACATGTGCTACCCACATGGTGAGGCAGTAACAGCCATAGTGTTTTACCTCATCCCCATGACACCATGCCCAGTGGTGTGTCATCTCTTGTGTGCCATCCATGTGGCAAGCCCATCATGGCTGCTGGTGTCACCTCAGCCCGATCACACCCTACCTGGCAGGGCTAACCTCATGCATGCCACCCACATTGCAAGTCAATCTGGTCGCTGTGTCATGTCAACCCAGTCACAACACACCATGCAGGATTCCAAATCGCATGGGTCACCTGTGTTGTGAGGCCTTCACAGCCACTGAGTGTCATCTCGACCTGGGTACACCTTGCCCATTGGGATGTCACCTAGCATGTGCCACCCACATGGTGCAGCACTCACGGCACCAATGTTCAGCCCCGTCACTCCCTGCCCAGGAGAATGTCACCTCAACATGGCACCTGCATGGCAAGGTGGTCACACCACTGGGTGTCACGTCTGCATGGTCACACCCCCACCCCGCAGGTTGCCACCTGGCAAAGGTCAACTGTATGGTGAGGCTGTCATGGCTGCCAGATGTCTCCTCTGCCTGAGCACACAATGCCTGGTGGGGAGCCACCATGCACAGATCACCCACGTGATGAGGCCCTCACAGCCACCAGGTGTCACCCTGGTTGCTTCACACACCACCCAGCGGGGTACAACCTCGTATGGGTCACCTGCATGGAGAAGCCATCACTGCCCCTGGGTGACAGCTTAGCTCAGTCACACCATGTCTTGTGGGGAGCCACCTCACTTGGGTCACCCATGTGGTGAGGCTGTCCTAGCCATGGGATGTCACCTTGACCCCTTCATAGCATTCACAGCAGGGTGCCACCATGCTAGAGCCACCTAAGAGGCAAGGGATCATGACCACCATGTGTCATCTCAGCCACGTCACACCCCACAGGCAAGGTGCTACCTCACCCATGTCACCAGCATGGTGAGGCTATCAAGGCCGCGAGGTGTCACCTAAGCCCACTCAGACACTGCCCGATGGGGTGCTACATAGTGCATGCTACTCACATGGCTAGGCCATCATGGCCACTGGGTGTCACTTCAGCCCCGTCATTCCCCACCCTGCCAGGTGCCACCTTGATGTGCCACCGCATAGCTAGGCAATCACACCACTAGGTGCCACCTTGTCCCTGTGACACCACACCTGGCACCATGTCATCTCTTGTGTGTCCCCCATGTAGTGAGGCCATCACGGCCACTGGGTGTCACCTCTTCCTGGTCAATACCCACCTGCCAGGGTGTCAACTAGCATGTGCTTCCCTCAGGACGAGACCATCACAGCCACCAGGTGTCACCTCAGCCCGATCACACACTGCACAGTGGGGGTGTCACCTGGTGCATGCCACCTGTGCTGCAAGTCTGTCTCGGTCAAAGTGTGTCACCTCAATCCGGGCATACCCCACCATGTGAGATGCCACCTCGCATGGTTACTCACGTTGTGAGCACCTCTATGCCACCAGATGTCACCTTGGCCTGGTTACACCCTGCCAGGCAGGGTGCCAGCTCATGTGGGTCACCCATGTGGTGAGGTCCTCATGGCCACTGGGCATCACCTTGGACCAGTCACACACCACCTAACAGGGTGCCAATTTGCAAGGGTCACCCATGTGATGTGGCTCTCACAGCTGCTGTGGATCACTTTGGCCTGCTCACACTGCAGCCTGCAGGGTGCAATCTCACACTTGCTACGATTGTGGTGTGGCTGTCATGGCCGCCAGGTGTCCCCTTGGCCTGGTCACAACCCACACAGCATGGTGCCACCTCTTGCAGGTCACCCATGTGGCAAGGCCATCACTGCTGCCGGGTGTCACCTCAGCTCGGTCACAACCTGCGCAGCAGGAAGCCACCTAGTATAGGTCACCAGGGTTGTGAGGCTGTCACAGCCACAGGGTGTCCATTGGCCCCATCGCACCTTGCCTGGCAGGGTGCTACCATGTGTGTGTGCCACCCAAGTGGTGAGGCCATCACAGCCACCAGGTGCCACCTCGGCCCTGTAACACCCCACCTGGTTGGGTGCAACCTTGCACTTGCCACCCATGTAGCTGGGCCATCACAGCACCATGTGTCACCTTGGCACCCTTTCACCCTGCCAAGAGCGGTGGCACTTTGCAGGTTCCACCCACAGTGCAAGGCCATTACGGCTGCTGGGTGTCACTTCAGCCCCACCACACCCTGCCTGGTGGGGTGTCAACTCATGTGATTCACCCACGTGGTGAGGCCATCAGGGATATCAGGCCTCACCTCAGCCCAGGCACATCCACCCTGTGGGGTGCCACCTTACATGTGTAAGCCATGTGGTGAGGCCGTCAGTGTTGCCAGGTCTCACCTCAGCCCAGGGACACCATGTCCGGCCAGGAGCCACTTCGTGCATGCCACCCACATGGCAAGGCCATGACGGCCACAGGTGTCACCTAGGATTATCAAACACAGCCCAACAGTGTACCACCTTGGGCATGCCATGCATGTGGTGATGCTGTCATGACCATCAGGTATCACCTTGAATTGGGCACACCCCATCAGGCAGGGTGCCATCTCGTGAGGGTCACCTGGGTTGTGAGGCCCTCTCAGCCACCAGGTGGCACCTAGGCCCATGCACACCCCACCCACCAGAGTGCCATCTCACAAGGGTCACACTGTGGCATGGCCCTCATGGCAACCGGCTGTCACCTAGGCCCAGGCACATCCAGCCCAACAGGATGCCACCATGCATGGGTCAGCCATGTGGTGAGGCTGTAATGGCTGCCAGATGTCACCTCAGCTCAGTCACACCCTGCCTGGCAAAAAGCCACCTCACATGGGTCATCCGTGTTGAGAGCCTGTCACAACCACGGGGTGTCCATTGGCCCATCACACCCTGCTGCAGGGTGCCACATCATGCATACCACCCAAGTGCTGAGGCCATTATGGTCACAAGGTGTACCTCGGTCCAGTAACACCCCACCCTGATGGGAGCACCCTTGCACTTGTCACACACATAGCTGCACCGTCAAATCCACCGGGGGAACCTAGACCCCCTCACATCCCACCTGCGGTGTGCCACTTTGCATGTGCCACCCATGTTGCAAGGCCATTATGGCTGCCAGATGTCACCTCAGATCCATCACACCCCACCTAGCAGAGTGCCACGTCACATCAGTCACCCACGTGCTGTGGCCATCAGGGCTGCCAGGTGTCACATCAACCTGGGCATATCCACCCAGTGGGGTGCCACCTCACATAGGTAACCCACGTGGCAAGTACATCATAGCGGCTGGCTGTCACCTCAGCCCAGGCACACGCCACCTGATGGGGAGCCACCTTGCCCCTGTCACCCGAGTGGCAAGGCCATCACAGAAGCTGTGTTTGACATTGGCCTGGGCACACGCCACCTGGTGGGATGCCACCACACCAGGGTCACCTATGTGGTGAGGCTGTCATGCCATTGGGTGTTGCCTCAGCCCAGTCACACATCACCTGGGGGCTGCCACCTCGCATGGGTCACCCACATGTTGATGCCCTCATGAAGGATGGGATTCACCTTCGCCTGGGCACACACCAACTGGAGGAGTGCCACATACTGTGGTGCATCTGCCTGATGAGGCCTGCATGGCAGCTGGGTGTCACCTAGACCTGGGCACACCCCACCCATCACGGTGACACATCGCACATGCCACCTGCATGGCAATGTGGTCAGGATGCCGAGTTTCACCTCGGCCACTTCACAACCTGCCCAGTGGGGAGCCACCTCATGCAGGTGATGCACATGGCAAGACCCTCATGGCCAGGGTGTCACTTAGGCCTGGTCACACCCCACCCAACAGAGTGCCACTTCACACATATCACCCATGAGGCAAGGCCGTAATGGACACTGGGGGTCCCCTCGGCCCAGTTACACACTGCCTGGCTGTGTGCCACCATGTGTGGGTCTCCCGTGTGGCTAGGCCTAGATGCCCACTGGGTTTCACCTCAGAACTGGCACAACCCGCCCAGCTGGGTGCAACCTCATGTGGGTCACCCACGTTTTGAGGCCATAATGGAAGTGGGGTTTGACCTCGGCCTGGGAAACTCCATCGAGAGGGATGCCACTCCACATGTGCCATCCGCATGGTGAGCCCATCATGGCCACCAGGTGTCACCTCAGCCTTGGGACACTCTGCCCAGTGGAGAGCAACCTCATGCATGCCACCCATGTGGTGAGGCCTTGTACAGGTCACCTGCATGGTGAGGCCATCACAGCCACCAGGTGTCACTTTGGCACAGTCATGTGCTGCCCAACAGGTTGCCACATCACACTGGTCACCCACGTGGTAAGGCTGTCATGGCCCCTGAGTGTCACCTTAGCCTGGGCACACCCAACCTGGTGGGGTGCCACCCATGTGGTGAGGCCATCACAGAAACTGTGTTTGACCTTGGCCCAGAAACACCTGCCCAGTGGGGTTCCAGCCAGCCAGGGTCACCCATTTGGTGAGGCCCACACACTGCCAGGTGTCACCTAGGCCTGGGCACACCCCACCTGGTGGGATGCTACATCTCATTGGTCACCCGCATGTTGAGGACATTACTGTGGCCTGGTGGAACCTCGGCCCCATCACTCCCTACCTGGTGGGGTGCTACCTCGTACAGGCCACCCACATTGCAAGGCCATCACAGCCACCAGGTGTCACCTCAGCCCCATTGTACTCACCCATCAGGGTGCCACCTCACACGGGTCACCTGTGAGGCAAACCCATCATGGCCGCCAGGTGTCCACATCAGTCCTGTCAAACCCCACCAGGTCAGGTAAAACCTCACAAATGTCACCAGCATGGCAAGGTCATCATGACCATGGCGTGTCACCTCAGCCCCATAACACACCACCTGGCAGGGTGAAACCTTGCATGAGCCACCCACGTGGTGAGGACTTCACAGCCACTGGGTGTCAAAATGGCCCAGACACACACCTCATGGTGGAATGCCACCTCATGCAGGTCACCCATGCGGTGAGGCCGTCACAGCCACCATGTGTCACCTCGGCCCCAACTCTCCCTACCTGATGGGGTGCTACCTCACATGTGCCACCCACATGACAATGCAGTCACAGCCACTAGCTGTCACCTCATCCCCATGACACCACACCTGGTGGGGTGTCATCTCTTGCATGCCACCCATGTGATGAGGACACCACAGCCACCAGGTGTCACCTTAGCTCAATCACACTCTGTCCTCCAGTGTGTCACCTCATGCAAGCCACACGTGTTGTGAGTCCATCACAGTCATCATGTGTCACCTCAACCCAGGTGCACCTTGCCGTGTGCAATGCCACTTCGCATGAGTCACCTGAAATGTGAGGCCTTCATGGCTGCCAGGTGTCACCTAGGCCTGGGCACACCCCACCTGGTGGGATGCTACATCTCATTGGTCACCCGCATGTTGAGGACATTACAGTGGCCTGGTGGAACCTCAGCCCCATCACTCCCTACCTGGTGGGGTGCTACCTCATACATGCCACCCACATGGCAAGGCCATCACAGCCACAAGGTGTCACCTCAGCCTGGTCACACCCTCCCCAGTGGAGAGTCACCTTTCGCATGCCACCCATATTTCTCATCTGTCACACCAACCATGTGTCACCTCAACCTGGGTGCACCCCACCCAGCACTGGTAACCCACATTGCAGAGCAATCACAGCAACCAGATGTCACCTCGGCATGGGCACACCCCACCCAGCAGGATACCACCTCATGCGGGTCACCAGTGTGTTGAGGCCCTCACGGCCGCCATGTTTCTCCTAGGCCTGGGCACACACCACCCAGTGGGGTTTCAACTCACGAATGTCACCCATGTAGTGAGGCCTTCATGGCTGCTGGTTGTCACCTTGGCCCAGTCATACACCACCCAGTAGGATGCCACCACACAGGGGTAACCAGCGTGGCAAGGCTGTCACTGCTGCCGGGTGTCATCTTGGCCCGTTCACACCACGCACAGCTGGGTGCCACCTCGTGCTAGCCACCCACGTGGCAAGTCATCTCAGCCACCATGTTTCCCTTTGGCCCCATCACTCTAGGCCTGGTGGGGTGTGACCTCACATGTGCTACCCACATGGTGAGGCAGTAACAGCCATAGTGTTTTACCTCATCCCCATGACACCATGCCCAGTGGTGTGTCATCTCTTGTGTGCCATCCATGTGGCAAGCCCATCATGGCTGCTGGGTGTCACCTCAGCCCGATCACACCCTACCTGGCAGGGCTAACCTCATGCATGCCACCCACATTGCAAGTCCAATCTGGTCGCTGTGTCATGTCAACCCAGTCACAACACACCATGCAGGATTCCAAATCGCATGGGTCACCTGTGTTGTGAGGCCTTCACAGCCACTGAGTGTCATCTCGACCTGGGTACACCTTGCCCATTGGGATGTCACCTAGCATGTGCCACCCACATGGTGCAGCACTCACGGCCACCAATGTTCAGCCCCGTCACTCCCTGCCCAGGAGAATGTCACCTCAACATGGCACCTGCATGGCAAGGTGGTCACACCACTGGGTGTCACGTCTGCATGGTCACACCCCACCCCGCAGGTTGCCACCTGGCAAAGGTCAACTGTATGGTGAGGCTGTCATGGCTGCCAGATGTCTCCTCTGCCTGAGCACACAATGCCTGGTGGGGAGCCACCATGCACAGATCACCCACGTGATGAGGCCCTCACAGCCACCAGGTGTCACCCTGGTTGCTTCACACACCACCCAGCGGGGTACAACCTCGTATGGGTCACCTGCATGGAGAAGCCATCACTGCCACTGGGTGACAGCTTAGCTCAGTCACACCATGTCTTGTGGGGAGCCACCTCACTTGGGTCACCCATGTGGTGAGGCTGTCATAGCCATGGGATGTCACCTTGACCCCTTCATAGCATTCACAGCAGGGTGCCACCATGCTAGAGCCACCTAAGAGGCAAGGGATCATGACCACCATGTGTCATCTCAGCCACGTCACACACCACCAGGCAAGGTGCTACCTCACCCATGTCACCAGCATGGTGAGGCTATCAAGGCCGCGAGGTGTCACCTAAGCCCACTCAGACACTGCCCGATGGGGTGCTACATAGTGCATGCTACTCACATGGCTAGGCCATCATGGCCACTGGGTGTCACTTCAGCCCCGTCATTCCCCACCCTGCCAGGTGCCACCTTGATGTGCCACCCGCATAGCTAGGCAATCACACCACTAGGTGCCACCTTGTCCCTGTGACACCACACCTGGCACCATGTCATCTCTTGTGTGTCCCCCATGTAGTGAGGCCATCACGGCCACTGGGTGTCACCTCTTCCTGGTCAATACCCACCTGCCAGGGTGTCAACTAGCATGTGCTTCCCTCAGGACGAGACCATCACAGCCACCAGGTGTCACCTCAGCCCGATCACACACTGCACAGTGGGGTGTCACCTGGTGCATGCCACCTGTGCTGCAAGTCTGTCTCGGTCAAAGTGTGTCACCTCAATCCGGGCATACCCCACCATGTGAGATGCCACCTCGCATGGTTACTCACGTTGTGAGCACCTCTATGCCACCAGATGTCACCTTGGCCTGGTTACACCCTGCCAGGCAGGGTGCCAGCTCATGTGGGTCACCCATGTGGTGAGGTCCTCATGGCCACTGGGCATCACCTTGGACCAGTCACACACCACCTAACAGGGTGCCAATTTGCAAGGGTCACCCATGTGATGTGGCTCTCACAGCTGCTGTGGATCACTTTGGCCTGCTCACACTGCAGCCTGCAGGGTGCAATCTCACACTTGCTACGATTGTGGTGTGGCTGTCATGGCCGCCAGGTGTCCCCTTGGCCTGGTCACAACCCACACAGCATGGTGCCACCTCTTGCAGGTCACCCATGTGGCAAGGCCATCACTGCTGCCGGGTGTCACCTCAGCTCAGTCACAACCTGCGCAGCAGGAAGCCACCTAGTATAGGTCACCAGGGTTGTGAGGCTGTCACAGCCACAGGGTGTCCATTGGCCCCATCGCACCTTGCCTGGCAGGGTGCTACCATGTGTGTGCCACCCAAGTGGTGAGGCCATCACAGCCACCAGGTGCCACCTCGGCCCTGTAACACCCCACCTGGTTGGGTGCAACCTTGCACTTGCCACCCATGTAGCTGGGCCATCACAGCACCATGTGTCACCTTGGCACCCTTACACCCTGCCAAGAGCGGTGGCACTTTGCAGGTTCCACCCACAGTGCAAGGCCATTACGGCTGCTGGGTGTCACTTCAGCCCCACCACACCCTGCCTGGTGGGGTGTCAACTCATGTGATTCACCCACGTGGTGAGGCCATCAGGGATATCAGGCCTCACCTCAGCCCAGGCACATCCACCCTGTGGGGTGCCACCTTACATGTGTAAGCCATGTGGTGAGGCCGTCAGTGTTGCCAGGTCTCACCTCAGCCCAGGGACACCATGTCCGGCCAGGAGCCACTTCGTGCATGCCACCCACATGGCAAGGCCATGACGGCCACAGGGTGTCACCTAGGATTATCAAACACAGCCCAACAGTGTACCACCTTGGGCATGCCATGCATGTGGTGATGCTGTCATGACCATCAGGTATCACCTTGAATTGGGCACACCCCATCAGGCAGGGTGCCATCTCGTGAGGGTCACCTGGGTTGTGAGGCCCTCTCAGCCACCAGGTGGCACCTAGGCCCATGCACACCCCACCCACCAGAGTGCCATCTCACAAGGGTCACACTTGTGGCATGGCCCTCATGGCAACCGGCTGTCACCTAGGCCCAGGCACATCCAGCCCAACAGGATGCCACCATGCATGGGTCACCCATGTGGTGAGGCTGTAATGGCTGCCAGATGTCACCTCAGCTCAGTCACAACCTGCCTGGCAAAAAGCCACCTCACATGGGTCATCCGTGTTGAGAGCCTGTCACAACCACGGGGTGTCCATTGGCCCCATCACACCCTGCTGGCAGGGTGCCACATCATGCATACCACCCAAGTGCTGAGGCCATTATGGTCACAAGGTGTAACCTCGGTCCAGTAACACCCCACCCTGATGGGAGCACCCTTGCACTTGTCACACACATAGCTGCACCGTCAAATCCACTGGGGGTACCTAGACCCCCTCACATCCCACCTGCGGTGTGCCACTTTGCATGTGCCACCCATGTTGCAAGGCCATTATGGCTGCCAGATGTCACATCAGATCCATCACACCCCACCTAGCAGAGTGCCACGTCACATCAGTCCCCCACGTGCTGTGGCCATCAGGGCTGCCAGGTGTCACATCAACCTGGGCATATCCACCCAGTGGGGTGCCACCTCACATAGGTAACCCACGTGGCAAGTACATCATAGTGGCTGGCTGTCACCTCAGCCCAGGCACACGCCACCTGATGGGGAGCCACCTTGCCCCTGTCACCCGAGTGGCAAGGCCATCACAGAAGCTGTGTTTGACATTGGCCTGGGCACACGCTGCCTGGTGGGATGCCACCACACCAGGGTCACCTATGTGGTGAGGCTGTCATGCCATTGGGTGTTGCCTCAGCCCAGTCACACATCACCTGGGGGCTGCCACCTCGCATGGGTCACCCACATGTTGATGCCCTCATGAAGGATGGGATTCACCTTCGCCTGGGCACACACCAACTGGAGGAGTGCCACATACTGTGGTGCATCTGCCTGATGAGGCCTGCATGGCAGCTGGGTGTCACCTAGACCTGGGCACACCCCACCCATCACGGTGACACATCGCACATGCCACCTGCATGGCGATGTGGTCAGGATGCCGAGTTTCACCTCGGCCACTTCACAACCTGCCCAGTGGGGAGCCACCTCATGCAGGTGATGCACATGGCAAGACCCTCATGGCCAGGGTGTCACTTAGGCCTGGTCACACCCCACCCAACAGAGTGCCACTTCACACATATCACCCATGAGGAAAGGCCGTAATGGACACTGGGGGTCCCCTCGGCCCAGTTACACACTGCCTGGCTGTGTGCCACCATGTGTGGGTCTCCCGTGTGGCTAGGCCTAGATGCCCACTGGGTTTCACCTCAGAACTGGCACAACCCGCCCAGCTGGGTGCAACCTCATGTGGGTCACCCACGTTTTGAGGCCATAATGGAAGTGGGGTTTGACCTCGGCCTGGGCAACTCCCATCGAGAGGGATGCCACTCCACATGTGCCATCCGCATGGTGAGCCCATCATGGCCACCAGGTGTCACCTCGGCCTTGGGACACTCTGCCCAGTGGAGAGCAACCTCATGCATGCCACCCATGTGGTGAGGCCTTGTACAGGTCACCTGCATGGTGAGGCCATCACAGCCACCAGGTGTCACTTTGGCACAGTCATGTGCTGCCCAACAGGTTGCCACATCACACTGGTCACCCACGTGGTAAGGCTGTCATGGCCCCTGAGTGTCACCTTAGCCTGGGCACACCCAACCTGGTGGGGTGCCACCCATGTGGTGAGGCCATCACAGAAACTGTGTTTGACCTTGGCCCAGAAACACCTGCCCAGTGGGGTTCCAGCCAGCCAGGGTCACCCATTTGGTGAGGCCCACACACTGCCAGGTGTCACCTAGGCCTGGGCACACCCCACCTGGTGGGATGCTACATCTCATTGGTCACCCGCATGTTGAGGACATTACTGTGGCCTGGTGGAACCTCGGCCCCATCACTCCCTACCTGGTGGGGTGCTACCTCGTACAGGCCACCCACATTGCAAGGCCGTCACAGCCACCAGGTGTCACCTCAGCCCCATTGTACTCCACCCATCAGGGTGCCACCTCACACAGGTCACCTGTGAGGCAAACCCATCATGGCCGCCAGGTGTCACATCAGTCCTGTCAAACCCCACCAGGTCAGGTAAAACCTCACAAATGTCACCAGCATGGCAAGGTCATCATGACCGTGGCGTGTCACCTCAGCCCCATAACACACCACCTGGCAGGGTGAAACCTTGCATGAGCCACCCACGTGGTGAGGACTTCACAGCCACTGGGTGTCAAAATGGCCCAGACACACACCTCATGGTGGAATGCCACCTCATGCAGGTCACCCATGCAGTGAGGCCGTCACAGCCACCATGTGTCACCTCGGCCCCAACTCTCCCTACCTGATGGGGTGCTACCTCACATGTGCCACCCACATGACAATGCAGTCACAGCCACTAGCTGTCACCTCATCCCCATGACACCACACCTGGTGGGGTGTCATCTCTTGCATGCCACCCATGTGATGAGGACACCACAGCCACCAGGTGTCACCTTAGCTCAATCACACTCTGTCCTCCAGTGTGTCACCTCATGCAAGCCACACGTGTTGTGAGTCCATCACAGTCATCATGTGTCACCTCAACCCAGGTGCACCTTGCCGTGTGCAATGCCACTTCGCATGAGTCACCTGAAATGTGAGGCCTTCATGGCTGCCAGGTGTCACCTAGGCCTGGGCACACCCCACCTGGTGGGATGCTACATCTCATTGGTCACCCGCATGTTGAGGACATTACAGTGGCCTGGTGGAACCTCAGCCCCATCACTCCCTACCTGGTGGGGTGCTACCTCATACATGCCACCCACATGGCAAGGCCATCACAGCCACAAGGTGTCACCTCAGCCTGGTCACACCCTCCCCAGTGGAGAGTCACCTTTCGCATGCCACCCATATTGCTCATCTGTCACACCAACCATGTGTCACCTCAACCTGGGTGCACCCCACCCAGCACTGGTAACCCACATTGCAGGGCAATCACAGCAACCAGATGTCACCTCGGCATGGGCACACCCCACCCAGCAGGATACCACCTCATGCGGGTCACCAGTGTGTTGAGGCCCTCACGGCCGCCATGTTTCTCCTAGGCCTGGGCACACACCACCCAGTGGGGTTTCAACTCACGAATGTCACCCATGTAGTGAGGCCTTCATGGCTGCTGGTTGTCACCTTGGCCCAGTCATACACCACCCAGTAGGATGCCACCACACAGGGGTAACCAGCGTGGCAAGGCTGTCACTGCTGCCGGGTGTCATCTTGGCCCGTTCACACCACGCACAGCTGGGTGCCACCTCGTGCTAGCCACCCACGTGGCAAGTCATCTCAGCCACCATGTTTCCCTTTGGCCCCATCACTCTAGGCCTGGTGGGGTGTGACCTCACATGTGCTACCCACATGGTGAGGCAGTAACAGCCATAGTGTTTTACCTCATCCCCATGACACCATGCCCAGTGGTGTGTCATCTCTTGTGTGCCATCCATGTGGCAAGCCCATCATGGCTGCTGGGTGTCACCTCAGCCCGATCACACCCTACCTGGCAGGGCTAACCTCATGCATGCCACCCACATTGCAAGTCCAATCTGGTCGCTGTGTCATGTCAACCCAGTCACAACACACCATGCAGGATTCCAAATCGCATGGGTCACCTGTGTTGTGAGGCCTTCACAGCCACTGAGTGTCATCTCGACCTGGGTACACCTTGCCCATTGGGATGTCACCTAGCATGTGCCACCCACATGGTGCAGCACTCACGGCCACCAATGTTCAGCCCCGTCACTCCCTGCCCAGGAGAATGTCACCTCAACATGGCACCTGCATGGCAAGGTGGTCACACCACTGGGTGTCACGTCTGCATGGTCACACCCCACCCCGCAGGTTGCCACCTGGCAAAGGTCAACTGTATGGTGAGGCTGTCATGGCTGCCAGATGTCTCCTCTGCCTGAGCACACAATGCCTGGTGGGGAGCCACCATGCACAGATCACCCACGTGATGAGGCCCTCACAGCCACCAGGTGTCACCCTGGTTGCTTCACACACCACCCAGCGGGGTACAACCTCGTATGGGTCACCTGCATGGAGAAGCCATCACTGCCACTGGGTGACAGCTTAGCTCAGTCACACCATGTCTTGTGGGGAGCCACCTCACTTGGGTCACCCATGTGGTGAGGCTGTCATAGCCATGGGATGTCACCTTGACCCCTTCATAGCATTCACAGCAGGGTGCCACCATGCTAGAGCCACCTAAGAGGCAAGGGATCATGACCACCATGTGTCATCTCAGCCACGTCACACACCACCAGGCAAGGTGCTACCTCACCCATGTCACCAGCATGGTGAGGCTATCAAGGCCGCGAGGTGTCACCTAAGCCCACTCAGACACTGCCCGATGGGGTGCTACATAGTGCATGCTACTCACATGGCTAGGCCATCATGGCCACTGGGTGTCACTTCAGCCCCGTCATTCCCCACCCTGCCAGGTGCCACCTTGATGTGCCACCCGCATAGCTAGGCAATCACACCACTAGGTGCCACCTTGTCCCTGTGACACCACACCTGGCACCATGTCATCTCTTGTGTGTCCCCCATGTAGTGAGGCCATCACGGCCACTGGGTGTCACCTCTTCCTGGTCAATACCCACCTGCCAGGGTGTCAACTAGCATGTGCTTCCCTCAGGACGAGACCATCACAGCCACCAGGTGTCACCTCAGCCCGATCACACACTGCACAGTGGGGTGTCACCTGGTGCATGCCACCTGTGCTGCAAGTCTGTCTCGGTCAAAGTGTGTCACCTCAATCCGGGCATACCCCACCATGTGAGATGCCACCTCGCATGGTTACTCACGTTGTGAGCACCTCTATGCCACCAGATGTCACCTTGGCCTGGTTACACCCTGCCAGGCAGGGTGCCAGCTCATGTGGGTCACCCATGTGGTGAGGTCCTCATGGCCACTGGGCATCACCTTGGACCAGTCACACACCACCTAACAGGGTGCCAATTTGCAAGGGTCACCCATGTGATGTGGCTCTCACAGCTGCTGTGGATCACTTTGGCCTGCTCACACTGCAGCCTGCAGGGTGCAATCTCACACTTGCTACGATTGTGGTGTGGCTGTCATGGCCGCCAGGTGTCCCCTTGGCCTGGTCACAACCCACACAGCATGGTGCCACCTCTTGCAGGTCACCCATGTGGCAAGGCCATCACTGCTGCCGGGTGTCACCTCAGCTCGGTCACAACCTGCGCAGCAGGAAGCCACCTAGTATAGGTCACCAGGGTTGTGAGGCTGTCACAGCCACAGGGTGTCCATTGGCCCCATCGCACCTTGCCTGGCAGGGTGCTACCATGTGTGTGCCACCCAAGTGGTGAGGCCATCACAGCCACCAGGTGCCACCTCGGCCCTGTAACACCCCACCTGGTTGGGTGCAACCTTGCACTTGCCACCCATGTAGCTGGGCCATCACAGCACCATGTGTCACCTTGGCACCCTTACACCCTGCCAAGAGCGGTGGCACTTTGCAGGTTCCACCCACAGTGCAAGGCCATTACGGCTGCTGGGTGTCACTTCAGCCCCACCACACCCTGCCTGGTGGGGTGTCAACTCATGTGATTCACCCACGTGGTGAGGCCATCAGGGATATCAGGCCTCACCTCAGCCCAGGCACATCCACCCTGTGGGGTGCCACCTTACATGTGTAAGCCATGTGGTGAGGCCGTCAGTGTTGCCAGGTCTCACCTCAGCCCAGGGACACCATGTCCGGCCAGGAGCCACTTCGTGCATGCCACCCACATGGCAAGGCCATGACGGCCACAGGGTGTCACCTAGGATTATCAAACACAGCCCAACAGTGTACCACCTTGGGCATGCCATGCATGTGGTGATGCTGTCATGACCATCAGGTATCACCTTGAATTGGGCACACCCCATCAGGCAGGGTGCCATCTCGTGAGGGTCACCTGGGTTGTGAGGCCCTCTCAGCCACCAGGTGGCACCTAGGCCCATGCACACCCCACCCACCAGAGTGCCATCTCACAAGGGTCACACTTGTGGCATGGCCCTCATGGCAACCGGCTGTCACCTAGGCCCAGGCACATCCAGCCCAACAGGATGCCACCATGCATGGGTCAGCCATGTGGTGAGGCTGTAATGGCTGCCAGATGTCACCTCAGCTCAGTCACACCCTGCCTGGCAAAAAGCCACCTCACATGGGTCATCCGTGTTGAGAGCCTGTCACAACCACGGGGTGTCCATTGGCCCCATCACACCCTGCTGGCAGGGTGCCACATCATGCATACCACCCAAGTGCTGAGGCCATTATGGTCACAAGGTGTAACCTCGGTCCAGTAACACCCCACCCTGATGGGAGCACCCTTGCACTTGTCACACACATAGCTGCACCGTCAAATCCACCGGGGGTACCTAGACCCCCTCACATCCCACCTGCGGTGTGCCACTTTGCATGTGCCACCCATGTTGCAAGGCCATTATGGCTGCCAGATGTCACCTCAGATCCATCACACCCCACCTAGCAGAGTGCCACGTCACATCAGTCCCCCACGTGCTGTGGCCATCAGGGCTGCCAGGTGTCACATCAACCTGGGCATATCCACCCAGTGGGGTGCCACCTCACATAGGTAACCCACGTGGCAAGTACATCATAGCGGCTGGCTGTCACCTCAGCCCAGGCACACGCCACCTGATGGGGAGCCACCTTGCCCCTGTCACCCGAGTGGCAAGGCCATCACAGAAGCTGTGTTTGACATTGGCCTGGGCACACACCACCTGGTGGGATGCCACCACACCAGGGTCACCTATGTGGTGAGGCTGTCATGCCATTGGGTGTTGCCTCAGCCCAGTCACACATCACCTGGGGGCTGCCACCTCGCATGGGTCACCCACATGTTGATGCCCTCATGAAGGATGGGATTCACCTTCGCCTGGGCACACACCAACTGGAGGAGTGCCACATACTGTGGTGCATCTGCCTGATGAGGCCTGCATGGCAGCTGGGTGTCACCTAGACCTGGGCACACCCCACCCATCACGGTGACACATCGCACATGCCACCTGCATGGCGATGTGGTCAGGATGCCGAGTTTCACCTCGGCCACTTCACAACCTGCCCAGTGGGGAGCCACCTCATGCAGGTGATGCACATGGCAAGACCCTCATGGCCAGGGTGTCACTTAGGCCTGGTCACACCCCACCCCACAGAGTGCCACTTCACACATATCACCCATGAGGCAAGGCCGTAATGGACACTGGGGGTCCCCTCGGCCCAGTTACACACTGCCTGGCTGTGTGCCACCATGTGTGGGTCTCCCGTGTGGCTAGGCCTAGATGCCCACTGGGTTTCACCTCAGAACTGGCACAACCCGCCCAGCTGGGTGCAACCTCATGTGGGTCACCCACGTTTTGAGGCCATAATGGAAGTGGGGTTTGACCTCGGCCTGGGAAACTCCCATCGAGAGGGATGCCACTCCACATGTGCCATCCGCATGGTGAGCCCATCATGGCCAGCAGGTGTCACCTCGGCCTTGGGACACTCTGCCCAGTGGAGAGCAACCTCATGCATGCCACCCATGTGGTGAGGCCTTGTACAGGTCACCTGCATGGTGAGGCCATCACAGCCACCAGGTGTCACTTTGGCACAGTCATGTGCTGCCCAACAGGTTGCCACATCACACTGGTCACCCACGTGGTAAGGCTGTCATGGCCCCTGAGTGTCACCTTAGCCTGGGCACACCCAACCTGGTGGGGTGCCACCCATGTGGTGAGGCCATCACAGAAACTGTGTTTGACCTTGGCCCAGAAACACCTGCCCAGTGGGGTTCCAGCCAGCCAGGGTCACCCATTTGGTGAGGCCCACACACTGCCAGGTGTCACCTAGGCCTGGGCACACCCCACCTGGTGGGATGCTACATCTCATTGGTCACCCGCATGTTGAGGACATTACTGTGGCCTGGTGGAACCTCGGCCCCATCACTCCCTACCTGGTGGGGTGCTACCTCGTACAGGCCACCCACATTGCAAGGCCGTCACAGCCACCAGGTGTCACCTCAGCCCCATTGTACTCCACCCATCAGGGTGCCACCTCACACAGGTCACCTGTGAGGCAAACCCATCATGGCCGCCAGGTGTCACATCAGTCCTGTCAAACCCCACCAGGTCAGGTAAAACCTCACAAATGTCACCAGCATGGCAAGGTCATCATGACCGTGGCGTGTCACCTCAGCCCCATAACACACCACCTGGCAGGGTGAAACCTTGCATGAGCCACCCACGTGGTGAGGACTTCACAGCCACTGGGTGTCAAAATGGCCCAGACACACACCTCATGGTGGAATGCCACCTCATGCAGGTCACCCATGCGGTGAGGCCGTCACAGCCACCATGTGTCACCTCGGCCCCAACTCTCCCTACCTGATGGGGTGCTACCTCACATGTGCCACCCACATGACAATGCAGTCACAGCCACTAGCTGTCACCTCATCCCCATGACACCACACCTGGTGGGGTGTCATCTCTTGCATGCCACCCATGTGATGAGGACACCACAGCCACCAGGTGTCACCTTAGCTCAATCACACTCTGTCCTCCAGTGTGTCACCTCATGCAAGCCACACGTGTTGTGAGTCCATCACAGTCATCATGTGTCACCTCAACCCAGGTGCACCTTGCCGTGTGCAATGCCACTTCGCATGAGTCACCTGAAATGTGAGGCCTTCATGGCTGCCAGGTGTCACCTAGGCCTGGGCACACCCCACCTGGTGGGATGCTACATCTCATTGGTCACCCGCATGTTGAGGACATTACAGTGGCCTGGTGGAACCTCAGCCCCATCACTCCCTACCTGGTGGGGTGCTACCTCATACATGCCACCCACATGGCAAGGCCATCACAGCCACAAGGTGTCACCTCAGCCTGGTCACACCCTCCCCAGTGGAGAGTCACCTTTCGCATGCCACCCATATTTCTCATCTGTCACACCAACCATGTGTCACCTCAACCTGGGTGCACCCCACCCAGCACTGGTAACCCACATTGCAGGGCAATCACAGCAACCAGATGTCACCTCGGCATGGGCACACCCCACCCAGCAGGATACCACCTCATGCGGGTCACCAGTGTGTTGAGGCCCTCACGGCCGCCATGTTTCTCCTAGGCCTGGGCACACACCACCCAGTGGGGTTTCAACTCACGAATGTCACCCATGTAGTGAGGCCTTCATGGCTGCTGGTTGTCACCTTGGCCCAGTCATACACCACCCAGTAGGATGCCACCACACAGGGGTAACCAGCGTGGCAAGGCTGTCACTGCTGCCGGGTGTCATCTTGGCCCGTTCACACCACGCACAGCTGGGTGCCACCTCGTGCTAGCCACCCACGTGGCAAGTCATCTCAGCCACCATGTTTCCCTTTGGCCCCATCACTCTAGGCCTGGTGGGGTGTGACCTCACATGTGCTACCCACATGGTGAGGCAGTAACAGCCATAGTGTTTTACCTCATCCCCATGACACCATGCCCAGTGGTGTGTCATCTCTTGTGTGCCATCCATGTGGCAAGCCCATCATGGCTGCTGGGTGTCACCTCAGCCCGATCACACCCTACCTGGCAGGGCTAACCTCATGCATGCCACCCACATTGCAAGTCCAATCTGGTCGCTGTGTCATGTCAACCCAGTCACAACACACCATGCAGGATTCCAAATCGCATGGGTCACCTGTGTTGTGAGGCCTTCACAGCCACTGAGTGTCATCTCGACCTGGGTACACCTTGCCCATTGGGATGTCACCTAGCATGTGCCACCCACATGGTGCAGCACTCAACGGCCACCAATGTTCAGCCCCGTCACTCCCTGCCCAGGAGAATGTCACCTCAACATGGCACCTGCATGGCAAGGTGGTCACACCACTGGGTGTCACGTCTGCATGGTCACACCCCACCCCGCAGGTTGCCACCTGGCAAAGGTCAACTGTATGGTGAGGCTGTCATGGCTGCCAGATGTCTCCTCTGCCTGAGCACACAATGCCTGGTGGGGAGCCACCATGCACAGATCACCCACGTGATGAGGCCCTCACAGCCACCAGGTGTCACCCTGGTTGCTTCACACACCACCCAGCGGGGTACAACCTCGTATGGGTCACCTGCATGGAGAAGCCATCACTGCCCCTGGGTGACAGCTTAGCTCAGTCACACCATGTCTTGTGGGGAGCCACCTCACTTGGGTCACCCATGTGGTGAGGCTGTCATAGCCATGGGATGTCACCTTGACCCCTTCATAGCATTCACAGCAGGGTGCCACCATGCTAGAGCCACCTAAGAGGCAAGGGATCATGACCACCATGTGTCATCTCAGCCACGTCACACACCACCAGGCAAGGTGCTACCTCACCCATGTCACCAGCATGGTGAGGCTATCAAGGCCGCGAGGTGTCACCTAAGCCCACTCAGACACTGCCCGATGGGGTGCTACATAGTGCATGCTACTCACATGGCTAGGCCATCATGGCCACTGGGTGTCACTTCAGCCCCGTCATTCCCCACCCTGCCAGGTGCCACCTTGATGTGCCACCCGCATAGCTAGGCAATCACACCACTAGGTGCCACCTTGTCCCTGTGACACCACACCTGGCACCATGTCATCTCTTGTGTGTCCCCCATGTAGTGAGGCCATCACGGCCACTGGGTGTCACCTCTTCCTGGTCAATACCCACCTGCCAGGGTGTCAACTAGCATGTGCTTCCCTCAGGACGAGACCATCACAGCCACCAGGTGTCACCTCAGCCCGATCACACACTGCACAGTGGGGTGTCACCTGGTGCATGCCACCTGTGCTGCAAGTCTGTCTCGGTCAAAGTGTGTCACCTCAATCCGGGCATACCCCACCATGTGAGATGCCACCTCGCATGGTTACTCACGTTGTGAGCACCTCTATGCCACCAGATGTCACCTTGGCCTGGTTACACCCTGCCAGGCAGGGTGCCAGCTCATGTGGGTCACCCATGTGGTGAGGTCCTCATGGCCACTGGGCATCACCTTGGACCAGTCACACACCACCTAACAGGGTGCCAATTTGCAAGGGTCACCCATGTGATGTGGCTCTCACAGCTGCTGTGGATCACTTTGGCCTGCTCACACTGCAGCCTGCAGGGTGCAATCTCACACTTGCTACGATTGTGGTGTGGCTGTCATGGCCGCCAGGTGTCCCCTTGGCCTGGTCACAACCCACACAGCATGGTGCCACCTCTTGCAGGTCACCCATGTGGCAAGGCCATCACTGCTGCCGGGTGTCACCTCAGCTCGGTCACAACCTGCGCAGCAGGAAGCCACCTAGTATAGGTCACCAGGGTTGTGAGGCTGTCACAGCCACAGGGTGTCCATTGGCCCCATCGCACCTTGCCTGGCAGGGTGCTACCATGTGTGTGCCACCCAAGTGGTGAGGCCATCACAGCCACCAGGTGCCACCTCGGCCCTGTAACACCCCACCTGGTTGGGTGCAACCTTGCACTTGCCACCCATGTAGCTGGGCCATCACAGCACCATGTGTCACCTTGGCACCCTTACACCCTGCCAAGAGCGGTGGCACTTTGCAGGTTCCACCCACAGTGCAAGGCCATTACGGCTGCTGGGTGTCACTTCAGCCCCACCACACCCTGCCTGGTGGGGTGTCAACTCATGTGATTCACCCACGTGGTGAGGCCATCAGGGATATCAGGCCTCACCTCAGCCCAGGCACATCCACCCTGTGGGGTGCCACCTTACATGTGTAAGCCATGTGGTGAGGCCGTCAGTGTTGCCAGGTCTCACCTCAGCCCAGGGACACCATGTCCGGCCAGGAGCCACTTCGTGCATGCCACCCACATGGCAAGGCCATGACGGCCACAGGGTGTCACCTAGGATTATCAAACACAGCCCAACAGTGTACCACCTTGGGCATGCCATGCATGTGGTGATGCTGTCATGACCATCAGGTATCACCTTGAATTGGGCACACCCCATCAGGCAGGGTGCCATCTCGTGAGGGTCACCTGGGTTGTGAGGCCCTCTCAGCCACCAGGTGGCACCTAGGCCCATGCACACCCCACCCACCAGAGTGCCATCTCACAAGGGTCACACTTGTGGCATGGCCCTCATGGCAACCGGCTGTCACCTAGGCCCAGGCACATCCAGCCCAACAGGATGCCACCATGCATGGGTCAGCCATGTGGTGAGGCTGTAATGGCTGCCAGATGTCACCTCAGCTCAGTCACACCCTGCCTGGCAAAAAGCCACCTCACATGGGTCATCCGTGTTGAGAGCCTGTCACAACCACGGGGTGTCCATTGGCCCCATCACACCCTGCTGGCAGGGTGCCACATCATGCATACCACCCAAGTGCTGAGGCCATTATGGTCACAAGGTGTAACCTCGGTCCAGTAACACCCCACCCTGATGGGAGCACCCTTGCACTTGTCACACACATAGCTGCACCGTCAAATCCACCGGGGGAACCTAGACCCCCTCACATCCCACCTGCGGTGTGCCACTTTGCATGTGCCACCCATGTTGCAAGGCCATTATGGCTGCCAGATGTCACCTCAGATCCATCACACCCCACCTAGCAGAGTGCCACGTCACATCAGTCACCCACGTGCTGTGGCCATCAGGGCTGCCAGGTGTCACATCAACCTGGGCATATCCACCCAGTGGGGTGCCACCTCACATAGGTAACCCACGTGGCAAGTACATCATAGCGGCTGGCTGTCACCTCAGCCCAGGCACACGCCACCTGATGGGGAGCCACCTTGCCCCTGTCACCCGAGTGGCAAGGCCATCACAGAAGCTGTGTTTGACATTGGCCTGGGCACACGCCACCTGGTGGGATGCCACCACACCAGGGTCACCTATGTGGTGAGGCTGTCATGCCATTGGGTGTTGCCTCAGCCCAGTCACACATCACCTGGGGGCTGCCACCTCGCATGGGTCACCCACATGTTGATGCCCTCATGAAGGATGGGATTCACCTTCGCCTGGGCACACACCAACTGGAGGAGTGCCACATACTGTGGTGCATCTGCCTGATGAGGCCTGCATGGCAGCTGGGTGTCACCTAGACCTGGGCACACCCCACCCATCACGGTGACACATCGCACATGCCACCTGCATGGCGATGTGGTCAGGATGCCGAGTTTCACCTCGGCCACTTCACAACCTGCCCAGTGGGGAGCCACCTCATGCAGGTGATGCACATGGCAAGACCCTCATGGCCAGGGTGTCACTTAGGCCTGGTCACACCCCACCCAACAGAGTGCCACTTCACACATATCACCCATGAGGCAAGGCCGTAATGGACACTGGGGGTCCCCTCGGCCCAGTTACACACTGCCTGGCTGTGTGCCACCATGTGTGGGTCTCCCGTGTGGCTAGGCCTAGATGCCCACTGGGTTTCACCTCAGAACTGGCACAACCCGCCCAGCTGGGTGCAACCTCATGTGGGTCACCCACGTTTTGAGGCCATAATGGAAGTGGGGTTTGACCTCGGCCTGGGCAACTCCCATCGAGAGGGATGCCACTCCACATGTGCCATCCGCATGGTGAGGCCATCATGGCCACCAGGTGTCACCTCAGCCTTGGGACACTCTGCCCAGTGGAGAGCAACCTCATGCATGCCACCCATGTGGTGAGGCCTTGTACAGGTCACCTGCATGGTGAGGCCATCACAGCCACCAGGTGTCACTTTGGCACAGTCATGTGCTGCCCAACAGGTTGCCACATCACACTGGTCACCCACGTGGTAAGGCTGTCATGGCCCCTGAGTGTCACCTTAGCCTGGGCACACCCAACCTGGTGGGGTGCCACCCATGTGGTGAGGCCATCACAGAAACTGTGTTTGACCTTGGCCCAGAAACACCTGCCCAGTGGGGTTCCAGCCAGCCAGGGTCACCCATTTGGTGAGGCCCACACACTGCCAGGTGTCACCTAGGCCTGGGCACACCCCACCTGGTGGGATGCTACATCTCATTGGTCACCCGCATGTTGAGGACATTACTGTGGCCTGGTGGAACCTCGGCCCCATCACTCCCTACCTGGTGGGGTGCTACCTCGTACAGGCCACCCACATTGCAAGGCCATCACAGCCACCAGGTGTCACCTCAGCCCCATTGTACTCCACCCATCAGGGTGCCACCTCACACGGGTCACCTGTGAGGCAAACCCATCATGGCCGCCAGGTGTCACATCAGTCCTGTCAAACCCCACCAGGTCAGGTAAAACCTCACAAATGTCACCAGCATGGCAAGGTCATCATGACCATGGCGTGTCACCTCAGCCCCATAACACACCACCTGGCAGGGTGAAACCTTGCATGAGCCACCCACGTGGTGAGGACTTCACAGCCACTGGGTGTCAAAATGGCCCAGACACACACCTCATGGTGGAATGCCACCTCATGCAGGTCACCCATGCGGTGAGGCCGTCACAGCCACCATGTGTCACCTCGGCCCCAACTCTCCCTACCTGATGGGGTGCTACCTCACATGTGCCACCCACATGACAATGCAGTCACAGCCACTAGCTGTCACCTCATCCCCATGACACCACACCTGGTGGGGTGTCATCTCTTGCATGCCACCCATGTGATGAGGACACCACAGCCACCAGGTGTCACCTTAGCTCAATCACACTCTGTCCTCCAGTGTGTCACCTCATGCAAGCCACACGTGTTGTGAGTCCATCACAGTCATCATGTGTCACCTCAACCCAGGTGCACCTTGCCGTGTGCAATGCCACTTCGCATGAGTCACCTGAAATGTGAAGCCTTCATGGCTGCCAGGTGTCACCTAGGCCTGGGCACACCCCACCTGGTGGGATGCTACATCTCATTGGTCACCCGCATGTTGAGGACATTACAGTGGCCTGGTGGAACCTCAGCCCCATCACTCCCTACCTGGTGGGGTGCTACCTCATACATGCCACCCACATGGCAAGGCCATCACAGCCACAAGGTGTCACCTCAGCCTGGTCACACCCTCCCCAGTGGAGAGTCACCTTTCGCATGCCACCCATATTTCTCATCTGTCACACCAACCATGTGTCACCTCAACCTGGGTGCACCCCACCCAGCACTGGTAACCCACATTGCAGGGCAATCACAGCAACCAGATGTCACCTCGGCATGGGCACACCCCACCCAGCAGGATACCACCTCATGCGGGTCACCAGTGTGTTGAGGCCCTCACGGCCGCCATGTTTCTCCTAGGCCTGGGCACACACCACCCAGTGGGGTTTCAACTCACGAATGTCACCCATGTAGTGAGGCCTTCATGGCTGCTGGTTGTCACCTTGGCCCAGTCATACACCACCCAGTAGGATGCCACCACACAGGGGTAACCAGCGTGGCAAGGCTGTCACTGCTGCCGGGTGTCATCTTGGCCCGTTCACACCACGCACAGCTGGGTGCCACCTCGTGCTAGCCACCCACGTGGCAAGTCATCTCAGCCACCATGTTTCCCTTTGGCCCCATCACTCTAGGCCTGGTGGGGTGTGACCTCACATGTGCTACCCACATGGTGAGGCAGTAACAGCCATAGTGTTTTACCTCATCCCCATGACACCATGCCCAGTGGTGTGTCATCTCTTGTGTGCCATCCATGTGGCAAGCCCATCATGGCTGCTGGGTGTCACCTCAGCCCGATCACACCCTACCTGGCAGGGCTAACCTCATGCATGCCACCCACATTGCAAGTCCAATCTGGTCGCTGTGTCATGTCAACCCAGTCACAACACACCATGCAGGATTCCAAATCGCATGGGTCACCTGTGTTGTGAGGCCTTCACAGCCACTGAGTGTCATCTCGACCTGGGTACACCTTGCCCATTGGGATGTCACCTAGCATGTGCCACCCACATGGTGCAGCACTCACGGCCACCAATGTTCAGCCCCGTCACTCCCTGCCCAGGAGAATGTCACCTCAACATGGCACCTGCATGGCAAGGTGGTCACACCACTGGGTGTCACGTCTGCATGGTCACACCCCACCCCGCAGGTTGCCACCTGGCAAAGGTCAACTGTATGGTGAGGCTGTCATGGCTGCCAGATGTCTCCTCTGCCTGAGCACACAATGCCTGGTGGGGAGCCACCATGCACAGATCACCCACGTGATGAGGCCCTCACAGCCACCAGGTGTCACCCTGGTTGCTTCACACACCACCCAGCGGGGTACAACCTCGTATGGGTCACCTGCATGGAGAAGCCATCACTGCCACTGGGTGACAGCTTAGCTCAGTCACACCATGTCTTGTGGGGAGCCACCTCACTTGGGTCACCCATGTGGTGAGGCTGTCATAGCCATGGGATGTCACCTTGACCCCTTCATAGCATTCACAGCAGGGTGCCACCATGCTAGAGCCACCTAAGAGGCAAGGGATCATGACCACCATGTGTCATCTCAGCCACGTCACACACCACCAGGCAAGGTGCTACCTCACCCATGTCACCAGCATGGTGAGGCTATCAAGGCCGCGAGGTGTCACCTAAGCCCACTCAGACACTGCCCGATGGGGTGCTACATAGTGCATGCTACTCACATGGCTAGGCCATCATGGCCACTGGGTGTCACTTCAGCCCCATCATTCCCCACCCTGCCAGGTGCCACCTTGATGTGCCACCCGCATAGCTAGGCAATCACACCACTAGGTGCCACCTTGTCCCTGTGACACCACACCTGGCACCATGTCATCTCTTGTGTGTCCCCCATGTAGTGAGGCCATCACGGCCACTGGGTGTCACCTCTTCCTGGTCAATACCCACCTGCCAGGGTGTCAACTAGCATGTGCTTCCCTCAGGACGAGACCATCACAGCCACCAGGTGTCACCTCAGCCCGATCACACACTGCACAGTGGGGTGTCACCTGGTGCATGCCACCTGTGCTGCAAGTCTGTCTCGGTCAAAGTGTGTCACCTCAATCCGGGCATACCCCACCATGTGAGATGCCACCTCGCATGGTTACTCACGTTGTGAGCACCTCTATGCCACCAGATGTCACCTTGGCCTGGTTACACCCTGCCAGGCAGGGTGCCAGATCATGTGGGTCACCCATGTGGTGAGGTCCTCATGGCCACTGGGCATCACCTTGGACCAGTCACACACCACCTAACAGGGTGCCAATTTGCAAGGGTCACCCATGTGATGTGGCTCTCACAGCTGCTGTGGATCACTTTGGCCTGCTCACACTGCAGCCTGCAGGGTGCAATCTCACACTTGCTACGATTGTGGTGTGGCTGTCATGGCCGCCAGGTGTCCCCTTGGCCTGGTCACAACCCACACAGCATGGTGCCACCTCTTGCAGGTCACCTATGTGGCAAGGCCATCACTGCTGCCGGGTGTCACCTCAGCTCGGTCACAACCTGCGCAGCAGGAAGCCACCTAGTATAGGTCACCAGGGTTGTGAGGCTGTCACAGCCACAGGGTGTCCATTGGCCCCATCGCACCTTGCCTGGCAGGGTGCTACCATGTGTGTGCCACCCAAGTGGTGAGGCCATCACAGCCACCAGGTGCCACCTCGGCCCTGTAACACCCCACCTGGTTGGGTGCAACCTTGCACTTGCCACCCATGTAGCTGGGCCATCACAGCACCATGTGTCACCTTGGCACCCTTACACCCTGCCAAGAGCGGTGGCACTTTGCAGGTTCCACCCACAGTGCAAGGCCATTACGGCTGCTGGGTGTCACTTCAGCCCCACCACACCCTGCCTGGTGGGGTGTCAACTCATGTGATTCACCCACGTGGTGAGGCCATCAGGGATATCAGGCCTCACCTCAGCCCAGGCACATCCACCCTGTGGGGTGCCACCTTACATGTGTAAGCCATGTGGTGAGGCCGTCAGTGTTGCCAGGTCTCACCTCAGCCCAGGGACACCATGTCCGGCCAGGAGCCACTTCGTGCATGCCACCCACATGGCAAGGCCATGACGGCCACAGGGTGTCACCTAGGATTATCAAACACAGCCCAACAGTGTACCACCTTGGGCATGCCATGCATGTGGTGATGCTGTCATGACCATCAGGTATCACCTTGAATTGGGCACACCCCATCAGGCAGGGTGCCATCTCGTGAGGGTCACCTGGGTTGTGAGGCCCTCTCAGCCACCAGGTGGCACCTAGGCCCATGCACACCCCACCCACCAGAGTGCCATCTCACAAGGGTCACACTTGTGGCATGGCCCTCATGGCAACCGGCTGTCACCTAGGCCCAGGCACATCCAGCCCAACAGGATGCCACCATGCATGGGTCAGCCATGTGGTGAGGCTGTAATGGCTGCCAGATGTCACCTCAGCTCAGTCACACCCTGCCTGGCAAAAAGCCACCTCACATGGGTCATCCGTGTTGAGAGCCTGTCACAACCACGGGGTGTCCATTGGCCCCATCACACCCTGCTGGCAGGGTGCCACATCATGCATACCACCCAAGTGCTGAGGCCATTATGGTCACAAGGTGTAACCTCGGTCCAGTAACACCCCACCCTGATGGGAGCACCCTTGCACTTGTCACACACATAGCTGCACCGTCAAATCCACCGGGGGTACCTAGACCCCCTCACATCCCACCTGCGGTGTGCCACTTTGCATGTGCCACCCATGTTGCAAGGCCATTATGGCTGCCATATGTCACCTCAGATCCATCACACCCCACCTAGCAGAGTGCCACGTCACATCAGTCACCCACGTGCTGTGGCCATCAGGGCTGCCAGGTGTCACATCAACCTGGGCATATCCACCCAGTGGGGTGCCACCTCACATAGGTAACCCACGTGGCAAGTACATCATAGCGGCTGGCTGTCACCTCAGCCCAGGCACACGCCACCTGATGGGGAGCCACCTTGCCCCTGTCACCCGAGTGGCAAGGCCATCACAGAAGCTGTGTTTGACATTGGCCTGGGCACACGCCACCTGGTGGGATGCCACCACACCAGGGTCACCTATGTGGTGAGGCTGTCATGCCATTGGGTGTTGCCTCAGCCCAGTCACACATCACCTGGGGGCTGCCACCTCGCATGGGTCACCCACATGTTGATGCCCTCATGAAGGATGGGATTCACCTTCGCCTGGGCACACACCAACTGGAGGAGTGCCACATACTGTGGTGCATCTGCCTGATGAGGCCTGCATGGCAGCTGGGTGTCACCTAGACCTGGGCACACCCCACCCATCACGGTGACACATCGCACATGCCACCTGCATGGCGATGTGGTCAGGATGCCGAGTTTCACCTCGGCCACTTCACAACCTGCCCAGTGGGGAGCCACCTCATGCAGGTGATGCACATGGCAAGACCCTCATGGCCAGGGTGTCACTTAGGCCTGGTCACACCCCACCCAACAGAGTGCCACTTCACACATATCACCCATGAGGCAAGGCCGTAATGGACACTGGGGGTCCCCTCGGCCCAGTTACACACTGCCTGGCTGTGTGCCACCATGTGTGGGTCTCCCGTGTGGCTAGGCCTAGATGCCCACTGGGTTTCACCTCAGAACTGGCACAACCCGCCCAGCTGGGTGCAACCTCATGTGGGTCACCCACGTTTTGAGGCCATAATGGAAGTGGGGTTTGACCTCGGCCTGGGCAACTCCCATCGAGAGGGATGCCACTCCACATGTGCCATCCGCATGGTGAGGCCATCATGGCCACCAGGTGTCACCTCAGCCTTGGGACACTCTGCCCAGTGGAGAGCAACCTCATGCATGCCACCCATGTGGTGAGGCCTTGTACAGGTCACCTGCATGGTGAGGCCATCACAGCCACCAGGTGTCACTTTGGCACAGTCATGTGCTGCCCAACAGGTTGCCACATCACACTGGTCACCCACGTGGTAAGGCTGTCATGGCCCCTGAGTGTCACCTTAGCCTGGGCACACCCAACCTGGTGGGGTGCCACCCATGTGGTGAGGCCATCACAGAAACTGTGTTTGACCTTGGCCCAGAAACACCTGCCCAGTGGGGTTCCAGCCAGCCAGGGTCACCCATTTGGTGAGGCCCACACACTGCCAGGTGTCACCTAGGCCTGGGCACACCCCACCTGGTGGGATGCTACATCTCATTGGTCACCCGCATGTTGAGGACATTACTGTGGCCTGGTGGAACCTCGGCCCCATCACTCCCTACCTGGTGGGGTGCTACCTCGTACAGGCCACCCACATTGCAAGGCCATCACAGCCACCAGGTGTCACCTCAGCCCCATTGTACTCCACCCATCAGGGTGCCACCTCACACGGGTCACCTGTGAGGCAAACCCATCATGGCCGCCAGGTGTCACATCAGTCCTGTCAAACCCCACCAGGTCAGGTAAAACCTCACAAATGTCACCAGCATGGCAAGGTCATCATGACCATGGCGTGTCACCTCAGCCCCATAACACACCACCTGGCAGGGTGAAACCTTGCATGAGCCACCCACGTGGTGAGGACTTCACAGCCACTGGGTGTCAAAATGGCCCAGACACACACCTCATGGTGGAATGCCACCTCATGCAGGTCACCCATGTGGTGAGGCCGTCACAGCCACCATGTGTCACCTCGGCCCCAACTCTCCCTACCTGATGGGGTGCTACCTCACATGTGCCACCCACATGACAATGCAGTCACAGCCACTAGCTGTCACCTCATCCCCATGACACCACACCTGGTGGGGTGTCATCTCTTGCATGCCACCCATGTGATGAGGACACCACAGCCACCAGGTGTCACCTTAGCTCAATCACACTCTGTCCTCCAGTGTGTCACCTCATGCAAGCCACACGTGTTGTGAGTCCATCACAGTCATCATGTGTCACCTCAACCCAGGTGCACCTTGCCGTGTGCAATGCCACTTCGCATGAGTCACCTGAAATGTGAGGCCTTCATGGCTGCCAGGTGTCACCTAGGCCTGGGCACACCCCACCTGGTGGGATGCTACATCTCATTGGTCACCCGCATGTTGAGGACATTACAGTGGCCTGGTGGAACCTCGGCCCCATCACTCCCTACCTGGTGGGGTGCTACCTCATACATGCCACCCACATGGCAAGGCCATCACAGCCACAAGGTGTCACCTCAGCCTGGTCACACCCTCCCCAGTGGAGAGTCACCTTTCGCATGCCACCCATATTGCTCATCTGTCACACCAACCATGTGTCACCTCAACCTGGGTGCACCCCACCCAGCACTGGTAACCCACGTTGCAGGGCAATCACAGCAACCAGATGTCACCTCGGCATGGGCACACCCCACCCAGCAGGATACCACCTCATGCGGGTCACCAGTGTGTTGAGGCCCTCACGGCAGCCATGTTTCTCCTAGGCCTGGGCACACACCACCCAGTGGGGTTTCAACTCACGAATGTCACCCATGTAGTGAGGCCTTCATGGCTGCTGGTTGTCACCTTGGCCCAGTCATACGCCACCCAGTAGGATGCCACCACACAGGGGTAACCAGCGTGGCAAGGCTGTCACGGCTGCCGGGTGTTATCTTGGCCCGTTCACACCACGCACAGCTGGGTGCCACCTCGTGCTAGCCACCCACGTGGCAAGTCATCTCAGCCACCATGTTTCCCTTTGGCCCCATCACTCTAGGCCTGGTGGGGTGTGACCTCACATGTGCTACCCACATGGTGAGGCAGTAACAGCCATAGTGTTTTACCTCATCCCCATGACACCATGCCCAGTGGTGTGTCATCACTTGTGTGCCATCCATGTGGCAAGCCCATCATGGCTGCTGGGTGTCACCTCAGCCCGATCACACCCTACCTGGCAGGGCTAACCTCATGCATGCCACCCACATTGCAAGTCCAATCTGGTCGCTGTGTCATGTCAACCCAGTCACAACACACCATGCAGGATTCCAAATCGCATGGGTCACCTGTGTTGTGAGGCCTTCACAGCCACTGAGTGTCATCTCGACCTGGGTACACCTTGCCCATTGGGATGTCACCTAGCATGTGCCACCCACATGGTGCAGCACTCACGGCCACCAATGTTCAGCCCCGTCACTCCCTGCCCAGGAGAATGTCACCTCAACATGGCACCTGCATGGCAAGGTGGTCACACCACTGGGTGTCACGTCTGCATGGTCACACCCCACCCCGCAGGTTGCCACCTGGCAAAGGTCAACTGTATGGTGAGGCTGTCATGGCTGCCAGATGTCTCCTCTGCCTGAGCACACAATGCCTGGTGGGGAGCCACCATGCACAGATCACCCACGTGATGAGGCCCTCACAGCCACCAGGTGTCACCCTGGTTGCTTCACACACCACCCAGAGGGGTACAACCTCGTATGGGTCAGCTGCATGGAGAAGCCATCACTGCCACTGGGTGACAGCTTAGCTCAGTCACACCATGTCTTGTGGGGAGCCACCTCACTTGGGTCACCCATGTGGTGAGGCTCTCCTAGCCATGGGATATCACCTTGACCCCTTCATAGCATTCACAGCAGGGTGCCACCATGCTAGAGCCACCTAAGAGGCAAGGGATCATGACCACCATGTGTCATCTCAGCCACGTCACACCCCACCAGGCAAGGTGCTACCTCACCCATGTCACCAGCATGGTGAGGCTATCAAGGCCGCGAGGTGTCACCTAAACCCACTCAGACACTGCCCGATGGGGTGCTACATAGTGCATGCTACTCACATGGCTAGGCCATCATGGCCACTGGGTGTCACTTCAGCCCCGTCATTCCCCACCCTGCCAGGTGCCACCTTGATGTGCCACCTGCATAGCTAGGCAATCACACCACTAGGTGCCACCTTGTCCCTGTGACACCACACCTGGCACCATGTCATCTCTTGTGTGTCCCCCATGTAGTGAGGCCATCACGGCAACTGGGTGTCACCTCTTCCTGGTCAATACCCACCTGCCAGGGTGTCAACTAGCATGTGCTTCCCTCAGGACGAGACCATCACAGCCACCAGGTGTCACCTCAGCCCGATCACACACTGCACAGTGGGGTGTCACCTGGTGCATGCCACCTGTGCTGCAAGTCTGTCTCGGTCAAAGTGTGTCACCTCAATCTGGGCATACCCCACCATGTAAGATGCCACCTTGCATGGTTACTCACGTTGTGAGCACCTCTATGCCACCAGATGTCACCTTGGCCTGGTTACACCCTGCCAGGCAGGGTGCCAGCTCATGTGGGTCACCCATGTGGTGAGGTCCTCATGGCCACTGGGCATCACCTTGGACCAGTCACACACCACCTAACAGGGTGCCAATTTGCAAGGGTCACCCATGTGATGTGGCTCTCACAGCTGCTGTGGATCACTTTGGCCTGCTCACACTGCAGCCTGCAGGGTGCAATCTCACACTTGCTACGATTGTGGTGTGGCTGTCATGGCCGCCAGGTGTCCCCTTGGCCTGGTCACAACCCACACAGCATGGTGCCACCTCTTGCAGGTCACCCATGTGGCAAGGCCATCACTGCTGCCGGGTGTCACCTCAGCTCGGTCACAACCTGCGCAGCAGGAAGCCACCTAGTATAGGTCACCAGGGTTGTGAGGCTGTCACAGCCACAGGGTGTCCATTGGCCCCATCGCACCTTGCCTGGCAGGGTGCTACCATGTGTGTGCCACCCAAGTGGTGAGGCCATCACAGCCACCAGGTGCCACCTCGGCCCTGTAACACCCCACCTGGTTGGGTGCAACCTTGCACTTGCCACCCATGTAGCTGGGCCATCACAGCACCATGTGTCACCTTGGCACCCTTACACCCTGCCCAGAGCGGTGGCACTTTGCAGGTTCCACCCACATTGCAAGGCCATTATGGCTGCTGGGTGTCACTTCAGCCCCACCACACCCTGCCTGGTGGGGTGTCAACTCATGTGATTCACCCACGTGGTGAGGCCATCAGGGATATCAGGCCTCACCTCAGCCCAGGCACATCCACCCTGTGGGGTGCCACCTTACATGTGTAAGCCATGTGGTGAGGCTGTCAGTGTTGCCAGGTCTCACCTCAGCCCAGGGACACCATGTCCGGCCAGGAGCCACTTCATGCATGCCACCCACATGGCAAGGCCATGACGGCCACAGGGTGTCACATAGGATTATCAAACACAGCCCAACAGTGTACCACCTTGGGCATGCCATGCATGTGGTGATGCTGTCATGACCATCAGGTATCACCTTGAATTGGGCACACCCCATCAGGCAGGGTGCCATCTCGTGAGGGTCACCTGGGTTGCGAGGCCCTCTCAGCCACCAGGTGGCACCTAGGCCCATGCACACCCCACCCACCAGAGTGCCATCTCACAAGGGTCACACTTGTGGCATGGCCCTCATGGCAACCAGCTGTCACCTAGGCCCAGGCACATCCAGCCCAACAGGATGCCACCATGCATGGGTCACCCATGTGGTGAGGCTGTAATGGCTGCCAGATGTCACCTCAGCTCAGTCACACCCTGCCTGGCAAAAAGCCACCTCACATGGGTCATCCGTGTTGAGAGCCTGTCACAACCACGGGGTGTCCATTGGCCCCATCACAACCTGCTGGCAGGGTGCCACATCATGCATACCACCCAAGTGCTGAGGCCATTATGGTCACAAGGTGTAACCTCGGTCCAGTAACACCCCACCCAGATGGGAGCACCCTTGCACTTGTCACACACATAGCTGCACCGTCAAATCCACCGGGGGTACCTAGACCCCCTCACATCCCACCTGCGGTGTGCCACTTTGCATGTGCCACCCATGTTGCAAGGCCATTATGGCTGCCAGATGTCACATCAGATCCATCACACCCCACCTAGCAGAGTGCCACGTCACATCAGTCCCCCACATGCTGTGGCCATCAGGGCTGCCAGGTGTCACATCAACCTGGGCATATCCACCCAGTGGGGTGCCACCTCACATAGGTAACCCACGTGGCAAGTACATCATAGCGGCTGGCTGTCACCTCAGCCCAGGCACACGCCACCTGATGGGGAGCCACCTTGCCCCTGTCACCCGAGTGGCAAGGCCATCACAGAAGCTGTGTTTGACATTGGCCTGGTCACACACCGCCTGGTGGGATGCCACCACACCAGGGTCACCTATGTGGTGAGGCTGTCATGCCATTGGGTGTTGCCTCAGCCCAGTCACACATCACCTGGGGGCTGCCACCTCGCATGGGTCACCCACATGTTGATGCCCTCATGAATGATGGGATTCACCTTCGCCTGGGCACACACCAACTGGAGGAGTGCCACATACTGTGGTGCATCTGCCTGATGAGGCCTGCATGGCAGCTGGGTGTCACCTAGACCTGGGCAAACCCCACCCATCACGGTGACACATCGCACATGCCACCTGCGTGGCGATGTGGTCAGGATGCCGAGTTTCACCTCGGCCACTTCACAACCTGCCCAGTGGGGAGCCACCTCATGCAGGTGATGCACATGGCAAGACCCTCATGGCCAGGGTGTCACTTAGGCCTGGTCACACCCCACCCAACAGAGTGCCACTTCACACATATCACCCATGAGGCAAGGCCGTAATGGACACTGGGGGTCCCCTCGGCCCAGTTACACACTGCCTGGCTGTGTGCCACCATGTGTGGGTCTCCCGTGTGGCTAGGCCTAGATGCCCACTGGGTTTCACCTCAGAACTGGCACAACCCGCCCAGCTGGGTGCAACCTCATGTGGGTCACCCACGTTTTGAGGCCATAATGGAAGTGGGGTTTGACCTCGGCCTGGGCAACTCCCATCGAGAGGGATGCCACTCCACATGTGCCATCCGCATGGTGAGGCCATCATGGCCACCAGGTGTCACCTCGGCCTTGGGACACTCTGCCCAGTGGAGAGCAACCTCATGCATGCCACCCATGTGGTGAGGCCTTGTACAGGTCACCTGCATGGTGAGGCCATCACAGCCACCAGGTGTCACTTTGGCACAGTCATGTGCTGCCCAACAGGTTGCCACATCACACTGGTCACCCACGTGGTAAGGCTGTCATGGCCCCTGAGTGTCACCTTAGCCTGGGCACACCCAACCTGGTGGGGTGCCACCCATGTGGTGAGGCCATCACAGAAACTGTGTTTGACCTTGGCCCAGAAACACCTGCCCAGTGGGGTTCCAGCCAGCCAGGGTCACCCATTTGGTGAGGCCCACACACTGCCAGGTGTCACCTAGGCCTGGGCACACCCCACCTGGTGGGATGCTACATCTCATTGGTCACCCGCATGTTCAGGACATTACTGTGGCCTGGTGGAACCTCGGCCCCATCACTCCCTACCTGGTGGGGTGCTACCTCGTAAAGGCCACCCACATTGCAAGGCCGTCACAGCCACCAGGTGTCACCTCAGCCCCATTGTACTCCACCCATCAGGGTGCCACCTCACACGGGTCACCTGTGAGGCAAACCCATCATGGCCGCCAGGTGTCACATCAGTCCTGTCAAACCCCACCAGGTCAGGTAAAACCTCACAAATGTGACCAGCATGGCAAGGTCATCATGACCGTGGCGTGTCACCTCAGCCCCATAACACACCACCTGGCAGGGTGAAACCTTGCATGAGCCACCCACGTGGTGAGGACTTCACAGCCACTGGGTGTCAAAATGGCCCAGACACACACCTCATGGTGGAATGCCACCTCATGCAGGTCACCCATGTGGTGAGGCCGTCACAGCCACCATGTGTCACCTCGGCCCCAACTCTCCCTACCTGATGGGGTGCTACCTCACATGTGCCACCCACATGACAATGCAGTCACAGCCACTAGCTGTCACCTCATCCCCATGACACCACACCTGGTGGGGTGTCATCTCTTGCATGCCACCCATGTGATGAGGACACCACAGCCACCAGGTGTCACCTTAGCTCAATCACACTCTGTCCTCCAGTGTGTCACCTCATGCAAGCCACACGTGTTGTGAGTCCATCACAGTCATCATGTGTCACCTCAACCCAGGTGCACCTTGCCGTGTGCAATGCCACTTCGCATGAGTCACCTGAAATGTGAGGCCTTCATGGCTGCCAGGTGTCACCTAGGCCTGGGCACACCCCACCTGGTGGGATGCTACATCTCATTGGTCACCCGCATGTTGAGGACATTACAGTGGCCTGGTGGAACCTCAGCCCCATCACTCCCTACCTGGTGGGGTGCTACCTCATACATGCCACCCACATGGCAAGGCCATCACAGCCACAAGGTGTCACCTCAGCCTGGTCACACCCTCCCCAGTGGAGAGTCACCTTTCGCATGCCACCCATATTGCTCATCTGTCACACCAACCATGTGTCACCTCAACCTGGGTGCACCCCACCCAGCACTGGTAACCCACGTTGCAGGGCAATCACAGCAACCAGATGTCACCTCGGCATGGGCACACCCCACCCAGCAGGATACCACCTCATGCGGGTCACCAGTGTGTTGAGGCCCTCACGGCCGCCATGTTTCTCCTAGGCCTGGGCACACACCACCCAGTGGGGTTTCAACTCACGAATGTCACCCATGTAGTGAGGCCTTCATGGCTGCTGGTTGTCACCTTGGCCCAGTCATACGCCACCCAGTAGGATGCCACCACACAGGGGTAACCAGCGTGGCAAGGCTGTCACGGCTGCCGGGTGTCATCTTGGCCCGTTCACACCATGCACAGCTGGGTGCCACCTCGTGCTAGCCACCCACATGGCAAGTCATCTCAGCCACCATGTTTCCCTTTGGCCCCATCACTCTAGGCCTGGTGGGGTGTGACCTCACATGTGCTACCCACATGGTGAGGCAGTAACAGCCATAGTGTTTTACCTCATCCCCATGACACCATGCCCAGTGGTGTGTCATCTCTTGTGTGCCATCCATGTGGCAAGCCCATCATGGCTGCTGGGTGTCACCTCAGCCCGATCACACCCTACCTGGCAGGGCTAACCTCATGCATGCCACCCACATTGCAAGTCCAATCTGGTCGCTGTGTCATGTCAACCCAGTCACAACACACCATGCAGGATTCCAAATCGCATGGGTCACCTGTGTTGTGAGGCCTTCACAGCCACTGAGTGTCATCTCGACCTGGGTACACCTTGCCCATTGGGATGTCACCTAGCATGTGCCACCCACATGGTGCAGCACTCACGGCCACCAATGTTCAGCCCCGTCACTCCCTGCCCAGGAGAATGTCACCTCAACATGGCACCTGCATGGCAAGGTGGTCACACCACTGGGTGTCACGTCTGCATGGTCACACCCCACCCCGCAGGTTGCCACCTGGCAAAGGTCAACTGTATGGTGAGGCTGTCATGGCTGCCAGATGTCTCCTCTGCCTGAGCACACAATGCCTGGTGGGGAGCCACCATGCACAGATCACCCACGTGATGAGGCCCTCACAGCCACCAGGTGTCACCCTGGTTGCTTCACACACCACCCAGCGGGGTACAACCTCGTATGGGTCAGCTGCATGGAGAAGCCATCACTGCCACTGGGTGACAGCTTAGCTCAGTCACACCATGTCTTGTGGGGAGCCACCTCACTTGGGTCACCCATGTGGTGAGGCTGTCCTAGCCATGGGATGTCACCTTGACCCCTTCATAGCATTCACAGCAGGGTGCCACCATGCTAGAGCCACCTAAGAGGCAAGGGATCATGACCACCATGTGTCATCTCAGCCACGTCACACCCCACCAGGCAAGGTGCTACCTCACCCATGTCACCAGCATGGTGAGGCTATCAAGGCCGCGAGGTGTCACCTAAGCCCACTCAGACACTGCCCGATGGGGTGCTACATAGTGCATGCTACTCACATGGCTAGGCCATCATGGCCACTGGGTGTCACTTCAGCCCCGTCATTCCCCACCCTGCCAGGTGCCACCTTGATGTGCCACCCGCATAGCTAGGCAATCACACCACTAGGTGCCACCTTGTCCCTGTGACACCACACCTGGCACCATGTCATCTCTTGTGTGTCCCCCATGTAGTGAGGCCATCACGGCCACTGGGTGTCACCTCTTCCTGGTCAATACCCACCTGCCAGGGTGTCAACTAGCATGTGCTTCCCTCAGGACGAGACCATCACAGCCACCAGGTGTCACCTCAGCCCGATCACACACTGCACAGTGGGGTGTCACCTGGTGCATGCCACCTGTGCTGCAAGTCTGTCTCGGTCAAAGTGTGTCACCTCAATCCGGGCATACCCCACCATGTGAGATGCCACCTCGCATGGTTACTCACGTTGTGAGCACCTCTATGCCACCAGATGTCACCTTGGCCTGGTTACACCCTGCCAGGCAGGGTGCCAGCTCATGTGGGTCACCCATGTGGTGAGGTCCTCATGGCCACTGGGCATCACCTTGGACCAGTCACACACCACCTAACAGGGTGCCAATTTGCAAGGGTCACCCATGTGATGTGGCTCTCACAGCTGCTGTGGATCACTTTGGCCTGCTCACACTGCAGCCTGCAGGGTGCAATCTCACACTTGCTACGATTGTGGTGTGGCTGTCATGGCCGCCAGGTGTCCCCTTGGCCTGGTCACAACCCACACAGCATGGTGCCACCTCTTGCAGGTCACCCATGTGGCAAGGCCATCACTGCTGCCGGGTGTCACCTCAGCTCGGTCACAACCTGCGCAGCAGGAAGCCACCTAGTATAGGTCACCAGGGTTGTGAGGCTGTCACAGCCACAGGGTGTCCATTGGCCCCATCGCACCTTGCCTGGCAGGGTGCTACCATGTGTGTGCCACCCAAGTGGTGAGGCCATCACAGCCACCAGGTGCCACCTCGGCCCTGTAACACCCCACCTGGTTGGGTGCAACCTTGCACTTGCCACCCATGTAGCTGGGCCATCACAGCACCATGTGTCACCTTGGCACCCTTACACCCTGCCAAGAGCGGTGGCACTTTGCAGGTTCCACCCACAGTGCAAGGCCATTACAGCTGCTGGGTGTCACTTCAGCCCCACCACACCCTGCCTGGTGGGGTGTCAACTCATGTGATTCACCCACGTGGTAGGCCATCAGGGATATCAGGCCTCACCTCAGCCCAGGCACATCCACCCTGTGGGGTGCCACCTTACATGTGTAAGCCATGTGGTGAGGCCGTCAGTGTTGCCAGGTCTCACCTCAGCCCAGGGACACCATGTCCGGCCAGGAGCCACTTCGTGCATGCCACCCACATGGCAAGGCCATGACGGCCACAGGGTGTCACCTAGGATTATCAAACACAGCCCAACAGTGTACCACCTTGGGCATGCCATGCATGTGGTGATGCTGTCATGACCATCAGGTATCACCTTGAATTGGGCACACCCCATCAGGCAGGGTGCCATCTCGTGAGGGTCACCTGGGTTGTGAGGCCCTCTCAGCCACCAGGTGGCACCTAGGCCCATGCACACCCCACCCACCAGAGTGCCATCTCACAAGGGTCACACTTGTGGCATGGCCCTCATGGCAACCGGCTGTCACCTAGGCCCAGGCACATCCAGCCCAACAGGATGCCACCATGCATGGGTCAGCCATGTGGTGAGGCCGTAATGGCTGCCTGATGTCACCTCAGCTCAGTCACACCCTGCCTGGCAAAAAGCCACCTCACATGGGTCATCCATGTTGAGAGCCTGTCACAACCACGGGGTGTCCATTGGCCCCATCACACCCTGCTGGCAAGGTGCCACATCATGCATACCACCCAAGTGCTGAGGCCATTATGGTCACAAGGTGTAACCTCGGTCCAGTAACACCCCACCCTGATGGGAGCACCCTTGCACTTGTCACACACATAGCTGCACCGTCAAATCCACCGGGGGTACCTAGACCCCCTCACATCCCACCTGCGGTGTGCCACTTTGCATGTGCCACCCATGTTGCAAGGCCATTATGGCTGCCAGATGTCACCTCAGATCCATCACACCCCACCTAGCAGAGTGCCACGTCACATCAGTCACCCACGTGCTGTGGCCATCAGGGCTGCCAGGTGTCACATCAACCTGGGCATATCCACCCAGTGGGGTGCCACCTCACATAGGTAACCCACGTGGCAAGTACATCATAGCGGCTGGCTGTCACCTCAGCCCAGGCACACGCCACCTGATGGGGAACCACCTTGCCCCTGTCACCCGAGTGGCAAGGCCATCACAGAAGCTGTGTTTGACATTGGCCTGGGCACACGCCGCCTGGTGGGATGCCACCACACCAGGGTCACCTATGTGGTGAGGCTGTCATGCCATTGGGTGTTGCCTCAGCCCAGTCACACATCACCTGGGGGCTGCCACCTCGCATGGGTCACCCACATGTTGATGCCCTCATGAAGGATGGGATTCACCTTCGCCTGGGCACACACCAACTGGAGGAGTGCCACATACTGTGGTGCATCTGCCTGATGAGGCCTGCATGGCAGCTGGGTGTCACCTAGACCTGGGCACACCCCACCCATCACGGTGACACATCGCACATGCCACCTGCATGGCGATGTGGTCAGGATGCCGAGTTTCACCTCGGCCACTTCACAACCTGCCCAGTGGGGAGCCACCTCATGCAGGTGATGCACATGGCAAGACCCTCATGGCCAGGGTGTCACTTAGGCCTGGTCACACCCCACCCCACAGAGTGCCACTTCACACATATCACCCATGAGGCAAGGCCGTAATGGACACTGGGGGTCCCCTCGGCCCAGTTACACACTGCCTGGCTGTGTGCCACCATGTGTGGGTCTCCCGTGTGGCTAGGCCTAGATGCCCACTGGGTTTCACCTCAGAACTGGCACAACCCGCCCAGCTGGGTGCAACCTCATGTGGGTCACCCACGTTTTGAGGCCATAATGGAAGTGGGGTTTGACCTCGGCCTGGGCAACTCCCATCGAGAGGGATGCCACTCCACATGTGCCATCCGCATGGTGAGCCCATCATGGCCACCAGGTGTCACCTCGGCCTTGGGACACTCTGCCCAGTGGAGAGCAACCTCATGCATGCCACCCATGTGGTGAGGCCTTGTACAGGTCACCTGCATGGTGAGGCCATCACAGCCACCAGGTGTCACTTTGGCACAGTCATGTGCTGCCCAACAGGTTGCCACATCACACTGGTCACCCACGTGGTAAGGCTGTCATGGCCCCTGAGTGTCACCTTAGCCTGGGCACACCCAACCTGGTGGGGTGCCACCCATGTGGTGAGGCCATCACAGAAACTGTGTTTGACCTTGGCCCAGAAACACCTGCCCAGTGGGGTTCCAGCCAGCCAGGGTCACCCATTTGGTGAGGCCCACACACTGCCAGGTGTCACCTAGGCCTGGGCACACCCCACCTGGTGGGATGCTACATCTCATTGGTCACCCGCATGTTGAGGACATTACTGTGGCCTGGTGGAACCTCGGCCCCATCACTCCCTACCTGGTGGGGTGCTACCTCGTACAGGCCACCCACATTGCAAGGCCGTCACAGCCACCAGGTGTCACCTCAGCCCCATTGTACTCCACCCATCAGGGTGCCACCTCACACAGGTCACCTGTGAGTCAAACCCATCATGGCCGCCAGGTGTCACATCAGTCCTGTCAAACCCCACCAGGTCAGGTAAAACCTCACATATGTCACCAGCATGGCAAGGTCATCATGACCGTGGCGTGTCACCTCAGCCCCATAACACACCACCTGGCAGGGTGAAACCTTGCATGAGCCACCCACGTGGTGAGGACTTCACAGCCACTGGGTGTCAAAATGGCCCAGACACACACCTCATGGTGGAATGCCACCTCATGCAGGTCACCCATGTGGTGAGGCCGTCACAGCCACCATGTGTCACCTCGGCCCCAACTCTCCCTACCTGATGGGGTGCTACCTCACATGTGCCACCCACATGACAATGCAGTCACAGCCACTAGCTGTCACCTCATCCCCATGACACCACACCTGGTGGGGTGTCATCTCTTGCATGCCACCCATGTGATGAGGACACCACAGCCACCAGGTGTCACCTTAGCTCAATCACACTCTGTCCTCCAGTGTGTCACCTCATGCAAGCCACACGTGTTGTGAGTCCATCACAGTCATCATGTGTCACCTCAACCCAGGTGCACCTTGCCGTGTGCAATGCCACTTCGCATGAGTCACCTGAAATGTGAGGCCTTCATGGCTGCCAGGTGTCACCTAGGCCTGGGCACACCCCACCTGGTGGGATGCTACATCTCATTGGTCACCCGCATGTTGAGGACATTACAGTGGCCTGGTGGAACCTCAGCCCCATCACTCCCTACCTGGTGGGGTGCTACCTCATACATGCCTCCCACATGGCAAGGCCATCACAGCCACAAGGTGTCACCTCAGCCTGGTCACACCCTCCCCAGTGGAGAGTCACCTTTCGCATGCCACCCATATTGCTCATCTGTCACACCAACCATGTGTCACCTCAACCTGGGTGCACCCCACCCAGCACTGGTAACCCACGTTGCAGGGCAATCACAGCAACCAGATGTCACCTCGGCATGGGCACACCCCACCCAGCAGGATACCACCTCATGCGGGTCACCAGTGTGTTGAGGCCCTCACGGCCGCCATGTTTCTCCTAGGCCTGGGCACACACCACCCAGTGGGGTTTCAACTCACGAATGTCACCCATGTAGTGAGGCCTTCATGGCTGCTGGTTGTCACCTTGGCCCAGTCATACACCACCCAGTAGGATGCCACCACACAGGGGTAACCAGCGTGGCAAGGCTGTCACGGCTGCCGGGTGTCATCTTGGCCCGTTCACACCACGCACAGCTGGGTGCCACCTCGTGCTAGCCACCCACGTGGCAAGTCATCTCAGCCACCATGTTTCCCTTTGGCCCCATCACTCTAGGCCTGGTGGGGTGTGACCTCACATGTGCTACCCACATGGTGAGGCAGTAACAGCCATAGTGTTTTACCTCATCCCCATGACACCATGCCCAGTGGGGTGTCATCTCTTGTGTGCCATCCATGTGGCAAGCCCATCATGGCTGCTGGGTGTCACCTCAGCCTGATCACACCCTACCTGGCAGGGCTAACCTCATGCATGCCACCCACATTGCAAGTCCAATCTGGTCGCTGTGTCATGTCAACCCAGTCACAACACACCATGCAGGATTCCAAATCGCATGGGTCACCTGTGTTGTGAGGCCTTCACAGCCACTGAGTGTCATCTCGACCTGGGTACACCTTGCCCATTGGGATGTCACCTAGCATGTGCCACCCACATGGTGCAGCACTCACGGCCACCAATGTTCAGCCCCGTCACTCCCTGCCCAGGAGAATGTCACCTCAACATGGCACCTGCATGGCAAGGTGGTCACACCACCGGGTGTCACGTCTGCATGGTCACACCCCAACCCGCAGGTTGCCACCTGGCAAAGGTCAACTGTATGGTGAGGCTGTCATGGCTGCCAGATGTCTCCTCTGCCTGAGCACACAATGCCTGGTGGGGAGCCACCATGCACAGATCACCCACGTGATGAGGCCCTCACAGCCACCAGGTGTCACCCTGGTTGCTTCACACACCACCCAGCGGGGTACAACCTCGTATGGGTCACCTGCATGGAGAAGCCATCACTGCCACTGGGTGACAGCTTAGCTCAGTCACACCATGTCTTGTGGGGAGCCACCTCACTTGGGTCACCCATGTGGTGAGGCTGTCATAGCCATGGGATGTCACCTTGACCCCTTCATAGCATTCACAGCAGGGTGCCACCATGCTAGAGCCACCTAAGAGGCAAGGGATTATGACCACCATGTGTCATCTCAGCCACGTCACACCCCACCAGGCAAGGTGCTACCTCACACATGTCACCAGCATGGTGAGGCTATCAAGGCCGCGAGGTGTCACCTAAGCCCACTCAGACACTGCCCGATGGGGTGCTACATAGTGCATGCTACTCACATGGCTAGGCCATCATGGCCACTGGGTGTCACTTCAGCCCCGTCATTCCCCACCCTGCCAGGTGCCACCTTGATGTGCCACCTGCATAGCTAGGCAATCACACCACTAGGTGCCACCTTGTCCCTGTGACACCACACCTGGCACCATGTCATCTCTGTGTGTCCCCCATGTAGTGAGGCCATCACGGCAACTGGGTGTCACCTCTTCCTGGTCAATACCGACCTGCCAGGGTGTCAACTAGCATGTGCTTCCCTCAGGATGAGACCATCACAGCCACCAGGTGTCACCTCAGCCCGATCACACACTGCACAGTGGGGTGTCACCTGGTGCATGCCACCTGTGCTGCAAGTCTGTCTCGGTCAAAGTGTGTCACCTCAATCTGGGTATACCCCACCATGTGAGATGCCACTTCGTATGGTTACTCATGTTGTGAGCACCTCTATGCCACCAGATGTCACCTTGGCCTGGTTACACCCTGCCAGGCAGGGTGCCAGCTCATGTGGGTCACCCATGTGGTGAGGTCCTCATGGCCACTGGGCATCACCTTGGACCAGTCACACACCACCTAACAGGGTGCCAATTTGCAAGGGTCACCCATGTGATGTGGCTCTCACAGCTGCTGTGGATCACTTTGGCCTGCTCACACTGCAGCCTGCAGGGTGCAATCTCACACTTGCTACGATTGTGGTGTGGCTGTCATGGCCGCCAGGTGTCCCCTTGGCCTGGTCACAACCCACACAGCATGGTGCCACCTCTTGCAGGTCACCTATGTGGCAAGGCCATCACTGCTGCCGGGTGTCACCTCAGCTCGGTCACAACCTGTGCAGCAGGAAGCCACCTAGTATAGGTCACCAGGGTTGTGAGGCTGTCACAGCCACAGGGTGTCCATTGGCCCCATCGCACCTTGCCTGGCAGGGTGCTACCATGTGTGTGCCACCCAAGTGGTGAGGCCATCACAGCCACCAGGTGCAACCCCGGCCCTGTAACACCCCACCTGGTTGGGTGCAACCTTGCACTTGCCACCCATGTAGCTGGGCCATCACAGCACCATGTGTCACCTTGGCACCCTTACACCCTGCCCAGAGTGGTGGCACTTTGCAGGTTCCACCCACATTGCAAGGCCATTACGGCTGCTGGGTGTCACTTCAGCCCCACCACACCCTGCCTGGTGGGGTGTCAACTCATGTGATTCACCCACGTGGTGAGGCCATCAGGGATATCAGGCCTCACCTCAGCCCAGGCACATCCACCCTGTGGGGTGCCACCTTACATGTGTAAGCCATGTGGTGAGGCCGTCAGTGTTGCCAGGTCTCACCTCAGCCCAGGGACACCATGTCCGGCCAGGAGCCACTTCATGCATGCCACCCACATGGCAAGGCCATGACGGCCACAGGGTGTCACCTAGGATTATCAAACACAGCCCAACAGTGTACCACCTTGGGCATGCCATGCATGTGGTGATGCTGTCATGACCATCAGGTATCACCTTGAATTGGGCACACCCCATCAGGCAGGGTGCCATCTCGTGAGGGTCACCTGGGTTGTGAGGCCCTCTCAGCCACCAGGTGGCACCTAGGCCCATGCACACCCCACCCACCAGAGTGCCATCTCACAAGGGTCACACTTGTGGCATGGCCCTCATGGCAACCGGCTGTCACCTAGGCCCAGGCACATCCAGCCCAACAGGATGCCACCATGCATGGGTCAGCCATGTGGTGAGGCTGTAATGGCTGCCAGATGTCACCTCAGCTCAGTCACACCCTGCCTGGCAAAAAGCCACCTCACATGGGTCATCCGTGTTGAGAGCCTGTCACAACCACGGGGTGTCCATTGGCCCCATCACACCCTGCTGGCAGGGTGCCACATCATGCATACCACCCAAGTGCTGAGGCCATTATGGTCACAAGGTGTAACCTCGGTCCAGTAACACCCCACCCTGATGGGAGCACCCTTGCACTTGTCACACACATAGCTGCACCGTCAAATCCACCGGGGGTACCTAGACCCCCTCACATCCCACCTGCGGTGTGCCACTTTGCATGTGCCACCCATGTTGCAAGGCCATTATGGCTGCCAGATGTCACATCAGATCCATCACACCCCACCTAGCAGAGTGCCACGTCACATCAGTCACCCACGTGCTGTGGCCATCAGGGCTGCCAGGTGTCACATCAACCTGGGCATATCCACCCAGTGGGGTGCCACCTCACATAGGTAACCCACGTGGCAAGTACATCATAGCGGCTGGCTGTCACCTCAGCCCAGGCACACGCCACCTGAAGGGGAGCCACCTTGCCCCTGTCACCCGAGTGGCAAGGCCATCACAGAAGCTGTGTTTGACATTGGCCTGGGCACACGCCGCCTGGTGGGATGCCACCACACCAGGGTCACCTATGTGGTGAGGCTGTCATGCCATTGGGTGTTGCCTCAGCCCAGTCACACATCACCTGGGGGCTGCCACCTCGCATGGGTCACCCACATGTTGATGCCCTCATGAAGGATGGGATTCACCTTCGCCTGGGCACACACCAACTGGAGGAGTGCCACATACTGTGGTGCATCTGCCTGATGAGGCCTGCATGGCAGCTGGGTGTCACCTAGACCTGGGCACACCCCACCCATCACGGTGACACATCGCACATGCCACCTGCATGGCGATGTGGTCAGGATGCCGAGTTTCACTTCGGCCACTTCACAACCTGCCCAGTGGGGAGCCACCTCATGCAGGTGATGCACATGGCAAGACCCTCATGGCCAGGGTGTCACTTAGGCCTGGTCACACCCCACCCAACAGAGTGCCACTTCACACATATCACCCATGAGGCAAGGCCGTAATGGACACTGGGGGTCCCCTCGGCCCAGTTACACACTGCCTGGCTGTGTGCCACCATGTGTGGGTCTCCCGTGTGGCTAGGCCTAGATGCCCACTGGGTTTCACCTCAGAACTGGCACAACCCGCCCAGCTGGGTGCAACCTCATGTGGGTCACCCACGTTTTGAGGCCATAATGGAAGTGGGGTTTGACCTCGGCCTGGGCAACTCCCATCGAGAGGGATGCCACTCCACATGTGCCACCCGCATGGTGAGGCCATCATGGCCAGCAGGTGTCACCTCGGCCTTGGGACACTCTGCCCAGTGGAGAGCAACCTCATGCATGCCACCCATGTGGTGAGGCCTTGTACAGGTCACCTGCATGGTGAGGCCATCACAGCCACCAGGTGTCACTTTGGCACAGTCATGTGCTGCCCAACAGGTGGCCACATCACACTGGTCACCCACGTGGTAAGGCTGTCATGGCCCCTGAGTGTCACCTTAGCCTGGGCACACCCAACCTGGTGGGGTGCCACCCATGTGGTGAGGCCATCACAGAAACTGTGTTTGACCTTGGCCCAGAAACACCTGCCCAGTGGGGTTCCAGCCAGCCAGGGTCACCCATTTGGTGAGGCCCACACACTGCCAGGTGTCACCTAGGCCTGGGCACACCCCACCTGGTGGGATGCTACATCTCATTGGTCACCCGCATGTTGAGGACATTACTGTGGCCTGGTGGAACCTCGGCCCCATCACTCCCTACCTGGTGGGGTGCTACCTTGTACAGGCCACCCACATTGCAAGGCCGTCACAGCCACCAGGTGTCACCTCAGCCCCATTGTACTCCACCCATCAGGGTGCCACCTCACACGGGTCACCTGTGAGGCAAACCCATCATGGCCGCCAGGTGTCACATCAGTCCTGTCAAACCCCACCAGGTCAGGTAAAACCTCACAAATGTCACCAGCATGGCAAGGTCATCATGACCGTGGCGTGTCACCTCAGCCCCATAACACACCACCTGGCAGGGTGAAACCTTGCATGAGCCACCCACGTGGTGAGGACTTCACAGCCACTGGGTGTCAAAATGGCCCAGACACACACCTCATGGTGGAATGCCACCTCATGCAGGTCACCCATGTGGTGAGGCCGTCACAGCCACCATGTGTCACCTCGGCCCCAACTCTCCCTACCTGATGGGGTGCTACCTCACATGTGCCACCCACATGACAATGCAGTCACAGCCACTAGCTGTCACCTCATCCCCATGACACCACACCTGGTGGGGTGTCATCTCTTGCATGCCACCCATGTGATGAGGACACCACAGCCACCAGGTGTCACCTTAGCTCAATCACACTCTGTCCTCCAGTGTGTCACCTCATGCAAGCCACACGTGTTGTGAGTCCATCACAGTCATCATGTGTCACCTCAACCCAGGTGCACCTTGCCGTGTGCAATGCCACTTCGCATGAGTCACCTGAAATGTGAGGCCTTCATGGCTGCCAGGTGTCACCTAGGCCTGGGCACACCCCACCTGGTGGGATGCTACATCTCATTGGTCACCCGCATGTTGAGGACATTACAGTGGCCTGGTGGAACCTCAGCCCCATCACTCCCTACCTGGTGGGGTGCTACCTCATACATGCCACCCACATGGCAAGGCCATCACAGCCACAAGGTGTCACCTCAGCCTGGTCACACCCTCCCCAGTGGAGAGTCACCTTTCGCATGCCACCCATATTGCTCATCTGTCACACCAACCATGTGTCACCTCAACCTGGGTGCACTCCACCCAGCACTGGTAACCCATGTTGCAGGGCAATCACAGCAACCAGATGTCACCTCGGCATGGGCACACCCCACCCAGCAGGATACCACCTCATGCGGGTCACCAGTGTGTTGAGGCCCTCACGGCCGCCATGTTTCTCCTAGGCCTGGGCACACACCACCCAGTGGGGTTTCAACTCACGAATGTCACCCATGTAGTGAGGCCTTCATGGCTGCTGGTTGTCACCTTGGCCCAGTCATACGCCACCCAGTAGGATGCCACCACACAGGGGTAACCAGCGTGGCAAGGCTGTCACGGCTGCCGGGTGTCATCTTGGCCCGTTCACACCACGCACAGCTGGGTGCCACCTCGTGCTAGCCACCCACGTGGCAAGTCATCTCAGCCACCATGTTTCCCTTTGGCCCCATCACTCTAGGCCTGGTGGGGTGTGACCTCACATGTGCTACCCACATGGTGAGGCAGTAACAGCCATAGTGTTTTACCTCATCCCCATGACACCATGCCCAGTGGGGTGTCATCTCTTGTGTGCCATCCATGTGGCAAGCCCATCATGGCTGCTGGGTGTCACCTCAGCCCGATCACACCCTACCTGGCAGGGCTAACCTCATGCATGCCACCCACATTGCAAGTCCAATCTGGTCGCTGTGTCATGTCAACCCAGTCACAACACACCATGCAGGATTCCAAATCGCATGGGTCACCTGTGTTGTGAGGCCTTCACAGCCACTGAGTGTCATCTCGACCTGGGTACACCTTGCCCATTGGGATGTCACCTAGCATGTGCCACCCACATGGTGCAGCACTCACGGCCACCAATGTTCAGCCCCGTCACTCCCTGCCCAGGAGAATGTCACCTCAACATGGCACCTGCATGGCAAGGTGGTCACACCACTGGGTGTCACGTCTGCATGGTCACACCCCACCCCGCAGGTTGCCACCTGGCAAAGGTCAACTGTATGGTGAGGCTGTCATGGCTGCCAGATGTCTCCTCTGCCTGAGCACACAATGCCTGGTGGGGAGCCACCATGCACAGATCACCCACGTGATGAGGCCCTCACAGCCACCAGGTGTCACCCTGGTTGCTTCACACACCACCCAGAGGGGTACAACCTCGTATGGGTCACCTGCATGGAGAAGCCATCACTGCCACTGGGTGACAGCTTAGCTCAGTCACACCATGTCTTGTGGGGAGCCACCTCACTTGGGTCACCCATGTGGTGAGGCTGTCCTAGCCATGGGATGTCACCTTGACCCCTTCATAGCATTCACAGCAGGGTGCCACCATGCTAGAGCCACCTAAGAGGCAAGGGATCATGACCACCATGTGTCATCTCAGCCACGTCACACCCCACCAGGCAAGGTGCTACCTCACCCATGTCACCAGCATGGTGAGGCTATCAAGGCCGCGAGGTGTCACCTAAGCCCACTCAGACACTGCCTGATGGGGTGCTACATAGTGCATGCTACTCACATGGCTAGGCCATCATGGCCACTGGGTGTCACTTCAGCCCCGTCATTCCCCACCCTGCCAGGTGCCACCTTGATGTGCCACCCGCATAGCTAGGCAATCACACCACTAGGTGCCACCTTGTCCCTGTGACACCACACCTGGCACCATGTCATCTCTTGTGTGTCCCCCATGTAGTGAGGCCATCACGGCCACTGGGTGTCACCTCTTCCTGGTCAATACCCACCTGCCAGGGTGTCAACTAGCATGTGCTTCCCTCAGGACGAGACCATCACAGCCACCAGGTGTCACCTCAGCCCGATCACACACTGCACAGTGGGGTGTCACCTGGTGCATGCCACCTGTGCTGCAAGTCTGTCTCGGTCAAAGTGTGTCACCTCAATCCGGGCATACCCCACCATGTGAGATGCCACCTCGCATGGTTACTCACGTTGTGAGCACCTCTATGCCACCAGATGTCACCTTGGCCTGGTTACACCCTGCCAGGCAGGGTGCCAGCTCATGTGGGTCACCCATGTGGTGAGGTCCTCATGGCCACTGGGCATCACCTTGGACCAGTCACACACCACCTAACAGGGTGCCAATTTGCAAGGGTCACCCATGTGATGTGGCTCTCACAGCTGCTGTGGATCACTTTGGCCTGCTCACACTGCAGCCTGCAGGGTGCAATCTCACACTTGCTACGATTGTGGTGTGGCTGTCATGGCCGCCAGGTGTCCCCTTGGCCTGGTCACAACCCACACAGCATGGTGCCACCTCTTGCAGGTCACCCATGTGGCAAGGCCATCACTGCTGCCGGGTGTCACCTCAGCTCAGTCACAACCTGCGCAGCAGGAAGCCACCTAGTATAGGTCACCAGGGTTGTGAGGCTGTCACAGCCACAGGGTGTCCATTGGCCCCATCGCACCTTGCCTGGCAGGGTGCTACCATGTGTGTGCCACCCAAGTGGTGAGGCCATCACAGCCACCAGGTGCCACCTCGGCCCTGTAACACCCCACCTGGTTGGGTGCAACCTTGCACTTGCCACCCATGTAGCTGGGCCATCACAGCACCATGTGTCACCTTGGCACCCTTACACCCTGCCAAGAGCGGTGGCACTTTGCAGGTTCCACCCACAGTGCAAGGCCATTACGGCTGCTGGGTGTCACTTCAGCCCCACCACACCCTGCCTGGTGGGGTGTCAACTCATGTGATTCACCCACGTGGTGAGGCCATCAGGGATATCAGGCCTCACCTCAGCCCAGGCACATCCACCCTGTGGGGTGCCACCTTACATGTGTAAGCCATGTGGTGAGGCCGTCAGTGTTGCCAGGTCTCACCTCAGCCCAGGGACACCATGTCCGGCCAGGAGCCACTTCGTGCATGCCACCCACATGGCAAGGCCATGACGGCCACAGGGTGTCACCTAGGATTATCAAACACAGCCCAACAGTGTACCACCTTGGGCATGCCATGCATGTGGTGATGCTGTCATGACCATCAGGTATCACCTTGAATTGGGCACACCCCATCAGGCAGGGTGCCATCTCGTGAGGGTCACCTGGGTTGTGAGGCCCTCTCAGCCACCAGGTGGCACCTAGGCCCATGCACACCCCACCCACCAGAGTGCCATCTCACAAGGGTCACACTTGTGGCATGGCCCTCATGGCAACCGGCTGTCACCTAGGCCCAGGCACATCCAGCCCAACAGGATGCCACCATGCATGGGTCAGCCATGTGGTGAGGCTGTAATGGCTGCCAGATGTCACCTCAGCTCAGTCACACCCTGCCTGGCAAAAAGCCACCTCACATGGGTCATCCGTGTTGAGAGCCTGTCACAACCACGGGGTGTCCATTGGCCCCATCACACCCTGCTGGCAGGGTGCCACATCATGCATACCACCCAAGTGCTGAGGCCATTATGGTCACAAGGTGTAACCTCGGTCCAGTAACACCCCACCCTGATGGGAGCACCCTTGCACTTGTCACACACATAGCTGCACCGTCAAATCCACCGGGGGTACCTAGACCCCCTCACATCCCACCTGCGGTGTGCCACTTTGCATGTGCCACCCATGTTGCAAGGCCATTATGGCTGCCAGATGTCACATCAGATCCATCACACCCCACCTAGCAGAGTGCCACGTCACATCAGTCCCCCACATGCTGTGGCCATCAGGGCTGCCAGGTGTCACATCAACCTGGGCATATCCACCCAGTGGGGTGCCACCTCACATAGGTAACCCACGTGGCAAGTACATCATAGCGGCTGGCTGTCACCTCAGCCCAGGCACACGCCACCTGATGGGGAGCCACCTTGCCCCTGTCACCCGAGTGGCAAGGCCATCACAGAAGCTGTGTTTGACATTGGCCTGGGCACACACCGCCTGGTGGGATGCCACCACACCAGGGTCACCTATGTGGTGAGGCTGTCATGCCATTGGGTGTTGCCTCAGCCCAGTCACACATCACCTGGGGGCTGCCACCTCGCATGGGTCACCCACATGTTGATGCCCTCATGAAGGATGGGATTCACCTTCGCCTGGGCACACACCAACTGGAGGAGTGCCACATACTGTGGTGCATCTGCCTGATGAGGCCTGCATGGCAGCTGGGTGTCACCTAGACCTGGGCACACCCCACCCATCACGGTGACACATCGCACATGCCACCTGCGTGGCGATGTGGTCAGGATGCCGAGTTTCACCTCGGCCACTTCACAACCTGCCCAGTGGGGAGCCACCTCATGCAGGTGATGCACATGGCAAGACCCTCATGGCCAGGGTGTCACTTAGGCCTGGTCACACCCCACCCAACAGAGTGCCACTTCACACATATCACCCATGAGGCAAGGCCGTAATGGACACTGGGGGTCCCCTCAGCCCAGTTACACACTGCCTGGCTGTGTGCCACCATGTGTGGGTCTCCCGTGTGGCTAGGCCTAGATGCCCACTGGGTTTCACCTCAGAACTGGCACAACCCGCCCAGCTGGGTGCAACCTCATGTGGGTCACCCACGTTTTGAGGCCATAATGGAAGTGGGGTTTGACCTCGGCCTGGGCAACTCCCATCGAGAGGGATGCCACTCCACATGTGCCATCCGCATGGTGAGGCCATCATGGCCACCAGGTGTCACCTCGGCCTTGGGACACTCTGCCCAGTGGAGAGCAACCTCATGCATGCCACCCATGTGGTGAGGCCTTGTACAGGTCACCTGCATGGTGAGGCCATCACAGCCACCAGGTGTCACTTTGGCACAGTCATGTGCTGCCCAACAGGTTGCCACATCACACTGGTCACCCACGTGGTAAGGCTGTCATGGCCCCTGAGTGTCACCTTAGCCTGGGCACACCCAACCTGGTGGGGTGCCACCCATGTGGTGAGGCCATCACAGAAACTGTGTTTGACCTTGGCCCAGAAACACCTGCCCAGTGGGGTTCCAGCCAGCCAGGGTCACCCATTTGGTGAGGCCCACACACTGCCAGGTGTCACCTAGGCCTGGGCACACCCCACCTGGTGGGATGCTACATCTCATTGGTCACCTGCATGTTGAGGACATTACTGTGGCCTGGTGGAACCTCGGCCCCATCACTCCCTACCTGGTGGGGTGCTACCTCGTACAGGCCACCCACATTGCAAGGCCGTCACAGCCACCAGGTGTCACCTCAGCCCCATTGTACTCCACCCATCAGGGTGCCACCTCACACGGGTCACCTGTGAGGCAAACCCATCATGGCCGCCAGGTGTCACATCAGTCCTGTCAAACCCCACCAGGTCAGGTAAAACCTCACAAATGTCACCAGCATGGCAAGGTCATCATGACCGTGGCATGTCACCTCAGCCCCATAACACACCACCTGGCAGGGTGAAAACTTGCATGAGCCACCCACGTGGTGAGGACTTCACAGCCACTGGGTGTCAAAATGGCCCAGACACACACCTCATGGTGGAATGCCACCTCATGCAGGTCACCCATGTGGTGAGGCCGTCACAGCCACCATGTGTCACCTCGGCCCCAACTCTCCCTACCTGATGGGGTGCTACCTCACATGTGCCACCCACATGACAATGCAGTCACAGCCACTAGCTGTCACCTCATCCCCATGACACCACACCTGGTGGGGTGTCATCTCTTGCATGCCACCCATGTGATGAGGACACCACAGCCACCAGGTGTCACCTTAGCTCAATCACACTCTGTCCTCCAGTGTGTCACCTCATGCAAGCCACACGTGTTGTGAGTCCATCACAGTCATCATGTGTCACCTCAACCCAGGTGCACCTTGCCGTGTGCAATGCCACTTCGCATGAGTCACCTGAAATGTGAGGCCTTCATGGCTGCCAGGTGTCACCTAGGCCTGGGCACACCCCACCTGGTGGGATGCTACATCTCATTGGTCACCCGCATGTTGAGGACATTACAGTGGCCCGGTGGAACCTCAGCCCCATCACTCCCTACCTGGTGGGGTGCTATCTCATACATGCCACCCACATGGCAAGGCCATCACAGCCACAAGGTGTCACCTCAGCCTGGTCACACCCTCCCCAGTGGAGAGTCACCTTTCGCATGCCACCCATATTGCTCATCTGTCACACCAACCATGTGTCACCTCAACCTGGGTGCACCCCACCCAGCACTGGTAACCCACGTTGCAGGGCAATCACAGCAACCAGATGTCACCTCGACATGGGCACACCCCACCCAGCAGGATACCACCTCATGCGGGTCACCAGTGTGTTGAGGCCCTCACGGCCGCCATGTTTCTCCTAGGCCTGGGCACACACCACCCAGTGGGGTTTCAACTCACGAATGTCACCCATGTAGTGAGGCCTTCATGGCTGCTGGTTGTCACCTTGGCCCAGTCATACGCCACCCAGTAGGATGCCACCACACAGGGGTAACCAGCATGGCAAGGCTGTCACGGCTGCCGGGTGTCATCTTGTCCCGTTCACACCACGCACAGCTGGGTGCCACCTCGTGCTAGCCACCCACATGGCAAGTCATCTCATCCACCATGTTTCCCTTTGGCCCCATCACTCTAGGCCTGGTGGGGTGTGACCTCACATGTGCTACCCACATGGTGAGGCAGTAACAGCCATAGTGTTTTACCTCATCCCCATGACACCATGCCCAGTGGTGTGTCATCTCTTGTGTGCCATCCATGTGGCAAGCCCATCATGGCTGCTGGGTGTCACCTCAGCCCAATCACACCCTACCTGGCAGGGCTAACCTCATGCATGCCACCCACATTGCAAGTCCAATCTGGTCGCTGTGTCATGTCAACCCAGTCACAACACACCATGCAGGATTCCAAATCGCATGGGTCACCTGTGTTGTGAGGCCTTCACAGCCACTGAGTGTCATCTCGACCTGGGTACACCTTGCCCATTGGGATGTCACCTAGCATGTGCCACCCACATGGTGCAGCACTCACGGCCACCAATGTTCAGCCCCGTCACTCCCTGCCCAGGAGAATGTCACCTCAACATGGCACCTGCATGGCAAGGTGGTCACACCACTGGGTGTCACGTCTGCATGGTCACACCCCACCCCGCAGGTTGCCACCTGGCAAAGGTCAACTGTATGGTGAGGCTGTCATGGCTGCCAGATGTCTCCTCTGCCTGAGCACACAATGCCTGGTGGGGAGCCACCATGCACAGATCACCCACGTGATGAGGCCCTCACAGCCACCAGGTGTCACCCTGGTTGCTTCACACACCACCCAGCGGGGTACAACCTCGTATGGGTCACCTGCATGGAGAAGCCATCACTGCCACTGCGTGACAGCTTAGCTCAGTCACACCATGTCTTGTGGGGAGCCACCTCACTTGGGTCACCCATGTGGTGAGGCTGTCCTAGCCATGGGATGTCACCTTGACCCCTTCATAGCATTCACAGCAGGGTGCCACCATGCTAGAGCCACCTAAGAGGCAAGGGATCATGACCACCATGTGTCATCTCAGCCACGTCACACCCCACCAGGCAAGGTGCTACCTCACCCATGTCACCAGCATGGTGAGGCTATCAAGGCCGCGAGGTGTCACCTAAGCCCACTCAGACACTGCCCGATGGGGTGCTACATAGTGCATGCTACTCACATGGCTAGGCCATCATGGCCACTGGGTGTCACTTCAGCCCCATCATTCCCCACCCTGCCAGGTGCCACCTTGATGTGCCACCCGCATAGCTAGGCAATCACACCACTAGGTGCCACCTTGTCCCTGTGACACCACACCTGGCACCATGTCATCTCTTGTGTGTCCCCCATGTAGTGAGGCCATCACGGCCACTGGGTGTCACCTCTTCCTGGTCAATACCCACCTGCCAGGGTGTCAACTAGCATGTGCTTCCCTCAGGACGAGACCATCACAGCCACCAGGTGTCACCTCAGCCCGATCACACACTGCACAGTGGGGTGTCACCTGGTGCATGCCACCTGTGCTGCAAGTCTGTCTCAGTCAAAGTGTGTCACCTCAATCCGGGCATACCCCACCATGTGAGATGCCACCTCGCATGGTTACTCACGTTGTGAGCACCTCTATGCCACCAGATGTCACCTTGGCCTGGTTACACCCTGCCAGGCAGGGTGCCAGCTCATGTGGGTCACCCATGTGGTGAGGTCCTCATGGCCACTGGGCATCACCTTGGACCAGTCACACACCACCTAACAGGGTGCCAATTTGCAAGGGTCACCCATGTGATGTGGCTCTCACAGCTGCTGTGGATCACTTTGGCCTGGTCACACTGCAGCCTGCAGGGTGCAATCTCACACTTGCTACGATTGTGGCGTGGCTGTCATGGCCGCCAGGTGTCCCCTTGGCCTGGTCACAACCCACACAGCATGGTGCCACCTCTTGCAGGTCACCTATGTGGCAAGGCCATCACTGCTGCCGGGTGTCACCTCAGCTCGGTCACAACCTGCGCAGCAGGAAGCCACCTAGTATAGGTCACCAGGGTTGTGAGGCTGTCACAGCCACAGGGTGTCCATTGGCCCCATCGCACCTTGCCTGGCAGGGTGCTACCATGTGTGTGCCACCCAAGTGTTGAGGCCATCACAGCCACCAGGTGCCACCTCGGCCCTGTAACACCCCACCTGGTTGGGTGCAACCTTGCACTTGCCACCCATGTAGCTGGGCCATCACAGCACCATGTGTCACCTTGGCACCCTTACACCCTGCCCAGAGCGGTCGCACTTTGCAGGTTCCACCCACATTGCAAGGCCATTACAGCTGCTGGGTGTCACTTCAGCCCCACCACACCCTGCCTGGTGGGGTGTCAACTCATGTGATTCACCCACGTGGTGAGGCCATCAGGGATATCAGGCCTCACCTCAGCCCAGGCACATCCACCCTGTGGGGTGCCACCTTACATGTGTAAGCCATGTGGTGAGGCCGTCAGTGTTGCCAGGTCTCACCTCAGCCCAGGGACACCATGTCCGGCCAGGAGCCACTTCATGCATGCCACCCATATGGCAAGGCCATGACGGCCACAGGGTGTCACCTAGGATTATCAAACACAGCCCAACAGTGTACCACCTTGGGCATGCCATGCATGTGGTGATGCTGTCATGACCATCAGGTATCACCTTGAATTGGGCACACCCCATCAGGCAGGGTGCCATCTCGTGAGGGTCACCTGGGTTGTGAGGCCCTCTCAGCCACCAGGTGGCACCTAGGCCCATGCACACCCCACCCACCAGAGTGCCATCTCACAAGGGTCACACTTGTGGCATGGCCCTCATGGCAACCGGCTGTCACCTAGGCCCAGGCACATCCAGCCCAACAGGATGCCACCATGCATGGGTCAGCCATGTGGTGAGGCTGTAATGGCTGCCAGATGTCACCTCAGCTCAGTCACACCCTGCCTGGCAAAAAGCCACCTCACATGGGTCATCCGTGTTGAGAGCCTGTCACAACCACGGGGTGTCCATTGGCCCCATCACACCCTGCTGGCAGGGTGCCACATCATGCATACCACCCAAGTGCTGAGGCCATTATGGTCACAAGGTGTAACCTCGGTCCAGTAACACCCCACCCTGATGGGAGCACCCTTGCACTTGTCACACACATAGCTGCACCGTCAAATCCACCGGGGGTACCTAGACCCCCTCACATCCCACCTGCGGTGTGCCACTTTGCATGTGCCACCCATGTTGCAAGGCCATTATGGCTGCCAGATGTCACATCAGATCCATCACACCCCACCTAGCAGAGTGCCACGTCACATCAGTCACCCACGTGCTGTGGCCATCAGGGCTGCCAGGTGTCACATCAACCTGGGCATATCCACCCAGTGGGGTGCCACCTCACATAGGTAACCCACGTGGCAAGTACATCATAGCGGCTGGCTGTCACCTCAGCCCAGGCACACGCCACCTGATGGGGAGCCACCTTGCCCCTGTCACCCGAGTGGCAAGGCCATCACAGAAGCTGTGTTTGACATTGGCCTGGGCACACGCCGCCTGGTGGGATGCCACCACACCAGGGTCACCTATGTGGTGAGGCTGTCATGCCATTGGGTGTTGCCTCAGCCCAGTCACACATCACCTGGGGGCTGCCACCTCGCATGGGTCACCCACATGTTGATGCCCTCATGAAGGATGGGATTCACCTTCGCCTGGGCACACACCAACTGGAGGAGTGCCACATACTGTGGTGCATCTGCCTGATGAGGCCTGCATGGCAGCTGGGTGTCACCTAGACCTGGGCACACCCCACCCATCACGGTGACACATCGCACATGCCACCTGCATGGCGATGTGGTCAGGATGCCGAGTTTCACCTCGGCCACTTCACAACCTGCCCAGTGGGGAGCCACCTCATGCAGGTGATGCACATGGCAAGACCCTCATGGCCAGGGTGTCACTTAGGCCTGGTCACACCCCACCCAACAGAGTGCCACTTCACACATATCACCCATGAGGCAAGGCCGTAATGGACACTGGGGGTCCCCTCGGCCCAGTTACACACTGCCTGGCTGTGTGCCACCATGTGTGGGTCTCCCGTGTGGCTAGGCCTAGATGCCCACTGGGTTTCACCTCAGAACTGGCACAACCCGCCCAGCTGGGTGCAACCTCATGTGGGTCACCCACGTTTTGAGGCCATAATGGAAGTGGGGTTTGACCTCGGCCTGGGCAACTCCCATCGAGAGGGATGCCACTCCACATGTGCCATCCGCATGGTGAGGCCATCATGGCCACCAGGTGTCACCTCGGCCTTGGGACACTCTGCCCAGTGGAGAGCAACCTCATGCATGCCCCATGTGGTGAGGCCTTGTACAGGTCACCTGCATGGTGAGGCCATCACAGCCACCAGGTGTCACTTTGGCACAGTCATGTGCTGCCCAACAGGTTGCCACATCACACTGGTCACCCACGTGGTAAGGCTGTCATGGCCCCTGAGTGTCACCTTAGCCTGGGCACACCCAACCTGGTGGGGTGCCACCCATGTGGTGAGGCCATCACAGAAACTGTGTTTGACCTTGGCCCAGAAACACCTGCCCAGTGGGGTTCCAGCCAGCCAGGGTCACCCATTTGGTGAGGCCCACACACTGCCAGGTGTCACCTAGGCCTGGGCACACCCCACCTGGTGGGATGCTACATCTCATTGGTCACCCGCATGTTGAGGACATTACTGTGGCCTGGTGGAACCTCGGCCCCATCACTCCCTACCTGGTGGGGTGCTACCTCGTACAGGCCACCCACATTGCAAGGCCGTCACAGCCACCAGGTGTCACCTCAGCCCCATTGTACTCCACCCATCAGGGTGCCACCTCACACGGGTCACCTGTGAGGCAAACCCATCATGGCCGCCAGGTGTCACATCAGTCCTGTCAAACCCCACCAGGTCAGGTAAAACCTCACATATGTCACCAGCATGGCAAGGTCATCATGACCGTGGCGTGTCACCTCAGCCCCATAACACACCACCTGGCAGGGTGAAACCTTGCATGAGCCACCCACGTGGTGAGGACTTCACAGCCACTGGGTGTCAAAATGGCCCAGACACACACCTCATGGTGGAATGCCACCTCATGCAGGTCACCCATGTGGTGAGGCCGTCACAGCCACCATGTGTCACCTCGGCCCCAACTCTCCCTACCTGATGGGGTGCTACCTCACATGTGCCACCCACATGACAATGCAGTCACAGCCACTAGCTGTCACCTCATCCCCATGACACCACACCTGGTGGGGTGTCATCTCTTGCATGCCACCCATGTGATGAGGACACCACAGCCACCAGGTGTCACCTTAGCTCAATCACACTCTGTCCTCCAGTGTGTCACCTCATGCAAGCCACACGTGTTGTGAGTCCATCACAGTCATCATGTGTCACCTCAACCCAGGTGCACCTTGCCGTGTGCAATGCCACTTCGCATGAGTCACCTGAAATGTGAGGCCTTCATGGCTGCCAGGTGTCACCTAGGCCTGGGCACACCCCACCTGGTGGGATGCTACATCTCATTGGTCACCCGCATGTTGAGGACATTACAGTGGCCTGGTGGAACCTCGGCCCCATCACTCCCTACCTGGTGGGGTGCTACCTCATACATGCCACCCACATGGCAAGGCCATCACAGCCACAAGGTGTCACCTCAGCCTGGTCACACCCTCCCCAGTGGAGAGTCACCTTTCGCATGCCACCCATATTGCTCATCTGTCACACCAACCATGTGTCACCTCAACCTGGGTGCACCCCACCCAGCACTGGTAACCCACGTTGCAGGGCAATCACAGCAACCAGATGTCACCTCGGCATGGGCACACCCCACCCAGCAGGATACCACCTCATGCGGGTCACCAGTGTGTTGAGGCCCTCACGGCCGCCATGTTTCTCCTAGGCCTGGGCACACACCACCCAGTGGGGTTTCAACTCACGAATGTCACCCATGTAGTGAGGCCTTCATGGCTGCTGGTTGTCACCTTGGCCCAGTCATACGCCACCCAGTAGGATGCCACCACACAGGGGTAACCAGCGTGGCAAGGCTGTCACGGCTGCCGGGTGTCATCTTGGCCCGTTCACACCACGCACAGCTGGGTGCCACCTCGTGCTAGCCACCCACATGGCAAGTCATCTCAGCCACCATGTTTCCCTTTGGCCCCATCACTCTAGGCCTGGTGGGGTGTGGCCTCACATGTGCTACCCACATGGTGAGGCAGTAACAGCCATAGTGTTTTACCTCATCCCCATGACACCATGCCCAGTGGTGTGTCATCTCTTGTGTGCCATCCATGTGGCAAGCCCATCATGGCTGCTGGGTGTCACCTCAGCCCGATCACACCCTACCTGGCAGGGCTAACCTCATGCATGCCACCCACATTGCAAGTCCAATCTGGTCGCTGTGTCATGTCAACCCAGTCACAACACACCATGCAGGATTCCAAATCGCATGGGTCACCTGTGTTGTGAGGCCTTCACAGCCACTGAGTGTCATCTCGACCTGGGTACACCTTGCCCATTGGGATGTCACCTAGCATGTGCCACCCACATGGTGCAGCACTCACGGCCACCAATGTTCAGCCCCGTCACTCCCTGCCCAGGAGAATGTCACCTCAACATGGCACCTGCATGGCAAGGTGGTCACACCACTGGGTGTCACGTCTGCATGGTCACACCCCACCCCGCAGGTTGCCACCTGGCAAAGGTCAACTGTATGGTGAGGCTGTCATGGCTGCCAGATGTCTCCTCTGCCTGAGCACACAATGCCTGGTGGGGAGCCACCATGCACAGATCACCCACGTGATGAGGCCCTCACAGCCACCAGGTGTCACCCTGGTTGCTTCACACACCACCCAGAGGGGTACAACCTCGTATGGGTCACCTGCATGGAGAAGCCATCACTGCCACTGGGTGACAGCTTAGCTCAGTCACACCATGTCTTGTGGGGAGCCACCTCACTTGGGTCACCCATGTGGTGAGGCTGTCCTAGCCATGGGATGTCACCTTGACCCCTTCATAGCATTCACAGCAGGGTGCCACCATGCTAGAGCCACCTAAGAGGCAAGGGATCATGACCACCATGTGTCATCTCAGCCACGTCACACCCCACCAGGCAAGGTGCTACCTCACCCATGTCACCAGCATGGTGAGGCTATCAAGGCCGCGAGGTGTCACCTAAGCCCACTCAGACACTGCCCGATGGGGTGCTACATAGTGCATGCTACTCACATGGCTAGGCCATCATGGCCACTGGGTGTCACTTCAGCCCCGTCATTCCCCACCCTGCCAGGTGCCACCTTGATGTGCCACCCGCATAGCTAGGCAATCACACCACTAGGTGCCACCTTGTCCCTGTGACACCACACCTGGCACCATGTCATCTCTTGTGTGTCCCCCATGTAGTGAGGCCATCACGGCCACTGGGTGTCACCTCTTCCTGGTCAATACCCACCTGCCAGGGTGTCAACTAGCATGTGCTTCCCTCAGGACGAGACCATCACAGCCACCAGGTGTCACCTCAGCCCGATCACACACTGCACAGTGGGGTGTCACCTGGTGCATGCCACCTGTGCTGCAAGTCTGTCTCGGTCAAAGTGTGTCACCTCAATCCGGGCATACCCCACCATGTGAGATGCCACCTCGCATGGTTACTCACGTTGTGAGCACCTCTATGCCACCAGATGTCACCTTGGCCTGGTTACACCCTGCCAGGCAGGGTGCCAGCTCATGTGGGTCACCCATGTGGTGAGGTCCTCATGGCCACTGGGCATCACCTTGGACCAGTCACACACCACCTAACAGGGTGCCAATTTGCAAGGGTCACCCATGTGATGTGGCTCTCACAGCTGCTGTGGATCACTTTGGCCTGCTCACACTGCAGCCTGCAGGGTGCAATCTCACACTTGCTACGATTGTGGTGTGGCTGTCATGGCCGCCAGGTGTCCCCTTGGCCTGGTCACAACCCACACAGCATGGTGCCACCTCTTGCAGGTCACCCATGTGGCAAGGCCATCACTGCTGCCGGGTGTCACCTCAGCTCAGTCACAACCTGCGCAGCAGGAAGCCACCTAGTATAGGTCACCAGGGTTGTGAGGCTGTCACAGCCACAGGGTGTCCATTGGCCCCATCGCACCTTGCCTGGCAGGGTGCTACCATGTGTGTGCCACCCAAGTGGTGAGGCCATCACAGCCACCAGGTGCCACCTCGGCCCTGTAACACCCCACCTGGTTGGGTGCAACCTTGCACTTGCCACCCATGTAGCTGGGCCATCACAGCACCATGTGTCACCTTGGCACCCTTACACCCTGCCAAGAGCGGTGGCACTTTGCAGGTTCCACCCACAGTGCAAGGCCATTACGGCTGCTGGGTGTCACTTCAGCCCCACCACACCCTGCCTGGTGGGGTGTCAACTCATGTGATTCACCCACGTGGTGAGGCCATCAGGGATATCAGGCCTCACCTCAGCCCAGGCACATCCACCCTGTGGGGTGCCACCTTACATGTGTAAGCCATGTGGTGAGGCCGTCAGTGTTGCCAGGTCTCACCTCAGCCCAGGGACACCATGTCCGGCCAGGAGCCACTTCGTGCATGCCACCCACATGGCAAGGCCATGACGGCCACAGGGTGTCACCTAGGATTATCAAACACAGCCCAACAGTGTACCACCTTGGGCATGCCATGCATGTGGTGATGCTGTCATGACCATCAGGTATCACCTTGAATTGGGCACACCCCATCAGGCAGGGTGCCATCTCGTGAGGGTCACCTGGGTTGTGAGGCCCTCTCAGCCACCAGGTGGCACCTAGGCCCATGCACACCCCACCCACCAGAGTGCCATCTCACAAGGGTCACACTTGTGGCATGGCCCTCATGGCAACCGGCTGTCACCTAGGCCCAGGCACATGCAGCCCAACAGGATGCCACCATGCATGGGTCACCCATGTGGTGAGGCTGTAATGGCTGCCAGATGTCACCTCAGCTCAGTCACACCCTGCCTGGCAAAAAGCCACCTCACATGGGTCATCCGTGTTGAGAGCCTGTCACAACCACGGGGTGTCCATTGGCCCCATCACACCCTGCTGGCAGGGTGCCACATCATGCATACCACCCAAGTGCTGAGGCCATTATGGTCACAAGGTGTAACCTCGGTCCAGTAACACCCCACCCTGATGGGAGCACCCTTGCACTTGTCACACACATAGCTGCACCGTCAAATCCACCGGGGGTACCTAGACCCCCTCACATCCCACCTGCGGTGTGCCACTTTGCATGTGCCACCCATGTTGCAAGGCCATTATGGCTGCCAGATGTCACATCAGATCCATCACACCCCACCTAGCAGAGTGCCACGTCACATCAGTCACCCACGTGCTGTGGCCATCAGGGCTGCCAGGTGTCACATCAACCTGGGCATATCCACCCAGTGGGGTGCCACCTCACATAGGTAACCCACGTGGCAAGTACATCATAGCGGCTGGCTGTCACCTCAGCCCAGGCACACGCCACCTGATGGGGAGCCACCTTGCCCCTGTCACCCGAGTGGCAAGGCCATCACAGAAGCTGTGTTTGACATTGGCCTGGGCACACACCGCCTGGTGGGATGCCACCACACCAGGGTCACCTATGTGGTGAGGCTGTCATGCCATTGGGTGTTGCCTCAGCCCAGTCACACATCACCTGGGGGCTGCCACCTCGCATGGGTCACCCACATGTTGATGCCCTCATGAAGGATGGGATTCACCTTCGCCTGGGCACACACCAACTGGAGGAGTGCCACATACTGTGGTGCATCTGCCTGATGAGGCCTGCATGGCAGCTGGGTGTCACCTAGACCTGGGCACACCCCACCCATCACGGTGACACATCGCACATGCCACCTGCGTGGCGATGTGGTCAGGATGCCGAGTTTCACCTCGGCCACTTCACAACCTGCCCAGTGGGGAGCCACCTCATGCAGGTGATGCACATGGCAAGACCCTCATGGCCAGGGTGTCACTTAGGCCTGGTCACACCCCACCCAACAGAGTGCCACTTCACACATATCACCCATGAGGCAAGGCCGTAATGGACACTGGGGGTCCCCTCAGCCCAGTTACACACTGCCTGGCTGTGTGCCACCATGTGTGGGTCTCCCGTGTGGCTAGGCCTAGATGCCCACTGGGTTTCACCTCAGAACTGGCACAACCCGCCCAGCTGGGTGCAACCTCATGTGGGTCACCCACGTTTTGAGGCCATAATGGAAGTGGGGTTTGACCTCGGCCTGGGCAACTCCCATCGAGAGGGATGCCACTCCACATGTGCCATCCGCATGGTGAGGCCATCATGGCCACCAGGTGTCACCTCGGCCTTGGGACACTCTGCCCAGTGGAGAGCAACCTCATGCATGCCACCCATGTGGTGAGGCCTTGTACAGGTCACCTGCATGGTGAGGCCATCACAGCCACCAGGTGTCACTTTGGCACAGTCATGTGCTGCCCAACAGGTTGCCACATCACACTGGTCACCCACGTGGTAAGGCTGTCATGGCCCCTGAGTGTCACCTTAGCCTGGGCACACCCAACCTGGTGGGGTGCCACCCATGTGGTGAGGCCATCACAGAAACTGTGTTTGACCTTGGCCCAGAAACACCTGCCCAGTGGGGTTCCAGCCAGCCAGGGTCACCCATTTGGTGAGGCCCACACACTGCCAGGTGTCACCTAGGCCTGGGCACACCCCACCTGGTGGGATGCTACATCTCATTGGTCACCTGCATGTTGAGGACATTACTGTGGCCTGGTGGAACCTCGGCCCCATCACTCCCTACCTGGTGGGGTGCTACCTCGTACAGGCCACCCACATTGCAAGGCCGTCACAGCCACCAGGTGTCACCTCAGCCCCATTGTACTCCACACATCAGGGTGCCACCTCACACGGGTCACCTGTGAGGCAAACCCATCATGGCCGCCAGGTGTCACATCAGTCCTGTCAAACCCCACCAGGTCAGGTAAAACCTCACAAATGTCACCAGCATGGCAAGGTCATCATGACCGTGGCATGTCACCTCAGCCCCATAACACACCACCTGGCAGGGTGAAACCTTGCATGAGCCACCCACGTGGTGAGGACTTCACAGCCACTGGGTGTCAAAATGGCCCAGACACACACCTCATGGTGGAATGCCACCTCATGCAGGTCACCCATGTGGTGAGGCCGTCACAGCCACCATGTGTCACCTCGGCCCCAACTCTCCCTACCTGATGGGGTGCTACCTCACATGTGCCACCCACATGACAATGCAGTCACAGCCACTAGCTGTCACCTCATCCCCATGACACCACACCTGGTGGGGTGTCATCTCTTGCATGCCACCCATGTGATGAGGACACCACAGCCACCAGGTGTCACCTTAGCTCAATCACACTCTGTCCTCCAGTGTGTCACCTCATGCAAGCCACACGTGTTGTGAGTCCATCACAGTCATCATGTGTCACCTCAACCCAGGTGCACCTTGCCGTGTGCAATGCCACTTCGCATGAGTCACCTGAAATGTGAGGCCTTCATGGCTGCCAGGTGTCACCTAGGCCTGGGCACACCCCACCTGGTGGGATGCTACATCTCATTGGTCACCCGCATGTTGAGGACATTACAGTGGCCCGGTGGAACCTCAGCCCCATCACTCCCTACCTGGTGGGGTGCTACCTCATACATGCCACCCACATGGCAAGGCCATCACAGCCACAAGGTGTCACCTCAGCCTGGTCACACCCTCCCCAGTGGAGAGTCACCTTTCGCATGCCACCCATATTGCTCATCTGTCACACCAACCATGTGTCACCTCAACCTGGGTGCACCCCACCCAGCACTGGTAACCCACGTTGCAGGGCAATCACAGCAACCAGATGTCACCTCGACATGGGCACACCCCACCCAGCAGGATACCACCTCATGCGGGTCACCAGTGTGTTGAGGCCCTCACGGCCGCCATGTTTCTCCTAGGCCTGGGCACACACCACCCAGTGGGGTTTCAACTCACGAATGTCACCCATGTAGTGAGGCCTTCATGGCTGCTGGTTGTCACCTTGGCCCAGTCATACGCCACCCAGTAGGATGCCACCACACAGGGGTAACCAGCATGGCAAGGCTGTCACGGCTGCCGGGTGTCATCTTGGCCCGTTCACACCACGCACAGCTGGGTGCCACCTCGTGCTAGCCACCCACATGGCAAGTCATCTCATCCACCATGTTTCCCTTTGGCCCCATCACTCTAGGCCTGGTGGGGTGTGACCTCACATGTGCTACCCACATGGTGAGGCAGTAACAGCCATAGTGTTTTACCTCATCCCCATGACACCATGCCCAGTGGTGTGTCATCTCTTGTGTGCCATCCATGTGGCAAGCCCATCATGGCTGCTGGGTGTCACCTCAGCCCAATCACACCCTACCTGGCAGGGCTAACCTCATGCATGCCACCCACATTGCAAGTCCAATCTGGTCGCTGTGTCATGTCAACCCAGTCACAACACACCATGCAGGATTCCAAATCGCATGGGTCACCTGTGTTGTGAGGCCTTCACAGCCACTGAGTGTCATCTCGACCTGGGTACACCTTGCCCATTGGGATGTCACCTAGCATGTGCCACCCACATGGTGCAGCACTCACGGCCACCAATGTTCAGCCCCGTCACTCCCTGCCCAGGAGAATGTCACCTCAACATGGCACCTGCATGGCAAGGTGGTCACACCACTGGGTGTCACGTCTGCATGGTCACACCCCACCCCGCAGGTTGCCACCTGGCAAAGGTCAACTGTATGGTGAGGCTGTCATGGCTGCCAGATGTCTCCTCTGCCTGAGCACACAATGCCTGGTGGGGAGCCACCATGCACAGATCACCCACGTGATGAGGCCCTCACAGCCACCAGGTGTCACCCTGGTTGCTTCACACACCACCCAGCGGGGTACAACCTCGTATGGGTCACCTGCATGGAGAAGCCATCACTGCCACTGCGTGACAGCTTAGCTCAGTCACACCATGTCTTGTGGGGAGCCACCTCACTTGGGTCACCCATGTGGTGAGGCTGTCCTAGCCATGGGATGTCACCTTGACCCCTTCATAGCATTCACAGCAGGGTGCCACCATGCTAGAGCCACCTAAGAGGCAAGGGATCATGACCACCATGTGTCATCTCAGCCACGTCACACCCCACCAGGCAAGGTGCTACCTCACCCATGTCACCAGCATGGTGAGGCTATCAAGGCCGCGAGGTGTCACCTAAGCCCACTCAGACACTGCCCGATGGGGTGCTACATAGTGCATGCTACTCACATGGCTAGGCCATCATGGCCACTGGGTGTCACTTCAGCCCCATCATTCCCCACCCTGCCAGGTGCCACCTTGATGTGCCACCCGCATAGCTAGGCAATCACACCACTAGGTGCCACCTTGTCCCTGTGACACCACACCTGGCACCATGTCATCTCTTGTGTGTCCCCCATGTAGTGAGGCCATCACGGCCACTGGGTGTCACCTCTTCCTGGTCAATACCCACCTGCCAGGGTGTCAACTAGCATGTGCTTCCCTCAGGACGAGACCATCACAGCCACCAGGTGTCACCTCAGCCCGATCACACACTGCACAGTGGGGTGTCACCTGGTGCATGCCACCTGTGCTGCAAGTCTGTCTCAGTCAAAGTGTGTCACCTCAATCCGGGCATACCCCACCATGTGAGATGCCACCTCGCATGGTTACTCACGTTGTGAGCACCTCTATGCCACCAGATGTCACCTTGGCCTGGTTACACCCTGCCAGGCAGGGTGCCAGCTCATGTGGGTCACCCATGTGGTGAGGTCCTCATGGCCACTGGGCATCACCTTGGACCAGTCACACACCACCTAACAGGGTGCCAATTTGCAAGGGTCACCCATGTGATGTGGCTCTCACAGCTGCTGTGGATCACTTTGGCCTGCTCACACTGCAGCCTGCAGGGTGCAATCTCACACTTGCTACGATTGTGGCGTGGCTGTCATGGCCGCCAGGTGTCCCCTTGGCCTGGTCACAACCCACACAGCATGGTGCCACCTCTTGCAGGTCACCTATGTGGCAAGGCCATCACTGCTGCCGGGTGTCACCTCAGCTCGGTCACAACCTGCGCAGCAGGAAGCCACCTAGTATAGGTCACCAGGGTTGTGAGGCTGTCACAGCCACAGGGTGTCCATTGGCCCCATCGCACCTTGCCTGGCAGGGTGCTACCATGTGTGTGCCACCCAAGTGGTGAGGCCATCACAGCCACCAGGTGCCACCTCGGCCCTGTAACACCCCACCTGGTTGGGTGCAACCTTGCACTTGCCACCCATGTAGCTGGGCCATCACAGCACCATGTGTCACCTTGGCACCCTTACACCCTGCCCAGAGCGGTCGCACTTTGCAGGTTCCACCCACATTGCAAGGCCATTACAGCTGCTGGGTGTCACTTCAGCCCCACCACACCCTGCCTGGTGGGGTGTCAACTCATGTGATTCACCCACGTGGTGAGGCCATCAGGGATATCAGGCCTCACCTCAGCCCAGGCACATCCACCCTGTGGGGTGCCACCTTACATGTGTAAGCCATGTGGTGAGGCCGTCAGTGTTGCCAGGTCTCACCTCAGCCCAGGGACACCATGTCCGGCCAGGAGCCACTTCATGCATGCCACCCATATGGCAAGGCCATGACGGCCACAGGGTGTCACCTAGGATTATCAAACACAGCCCAACAGTGTACCACCTTGGGCATGCCATGCATGTGGTGATGCTGTCATGACCATCAGGTATCACCTTGAATTGGGCACACCCCATCAGGCAGGGTGCCATCTCGTGAGGGTCACCTGGGTTGTGAGGCCCTCTCAGCCACCAGGTGGCACCTAGGCCCATGCACACCCCACCCACCAGAGTGCCATCTCACAAGGGTCACACTTGTGGCATGGCCCTCATGGCAACCGGCTGTCACCTAGGCCCAGGCACATCCAGCCCAACAGGATGCCACCATGCATGGGTCAGCCATGTGGTGAGGCTGTAATGGCTGCCAGATGTCACCTCAGCTCAGTCACACCCTGCCTGGCAAAAAGCCACCTCACATGGGTCATCCGTGTTGAGAGCCTGTCACAACCACGGGGTGTCCATTGGCCCCATCACACCCTGCTGGCAGGGTGCCACATCATGCATACCACCCAAGTGCTGAGGCCATTATGGTCACAAGGTGTAACCTCGGTCCAGTAACACCCCACCCTGATGGGAGCACCCTTGCACTTGTCACACACATAGCTGCACCGTCAAATCCACCGGGGGTACCTAGACCCCCTCACATCCCACCTGCGGTGTGCCACTTTGCATGTGCCACCCATGTTGCAAGGCCATTATGGCTGCCAGATGTCACATCAGATCCATCACACCCCACCTAGCAGAGTGCCACGTCACATCAGTCACCCACGTGCTGTGGCCATCAGGGCTGCCAGGTGTCACATCAACCTGGGCATATCCACCCAGTGGGGTGCCACCTCACATAGGTAACCCACGTGGCAAGTACATCATAGCGGCTGGCTGTCACCTCAGCCCAGGCACACGCCACCTGATGGGGAGCCACCTTGCCCCTGTCACCCGAGTGGCAAGGCCATCACAGAAGCTGTGTTTGACATTGGCCTGGGCACACGCCGCCTGGTGGGATGCCACCACACCAGGGTCACCTATGTGGTGAGGCTGTCATGCCATTGGGTGTTGCCTCAGCCCAGTCACACATCACCTGGGGGCTGCCACCTCGCATGGGTCACCCACATGTTGATGCCCTCATGAAGGATGGGATTCACCTTCGCCTGGGCACACACCAACTGGAGGAGTGCCACATACTGTGGTGCATCTGCCTGATGAGGCCTGCATGGCAGCTGGGTGTCACCTAGACCTGGGCACACCCCACCCATCACGGTGACACATCGCACATGCCACCTGCATGGCGATGTGGTCAGGATGCCGAGTTTCACCTCGGCCACTTCACAACCTGCCCAGTGGGGAGCCACCTCATGCAGGTGATGCACATGGCAAGACCCTCATGGCCAGGGTGTCACTTAGGCCTGGTCACACCCCACCCAACAGAGTGCCACTTCACACATATCACCCATGAGGCAAGGCCGTAATGGACACTGGGGGTCCCCTCGGCCCAGTTACACACTGCCTGGCTGTGTGCCACCATGTGTGGGTCTCCCGTGTGGCTAGGCCTAGATGCCCACTGGGTTTCACCTCAGAACTGGCACAACCCGCCCAGCTGGGTGCAACCTCATGTGGGTCACCCACGTTTTGAGGCCATAATGGAAGTGGGGTTTGACCTCGGCCTGGGCAACTCCCATCGAGAGGGATGCCACTCCACATGTGCCATCCGCATGGTGAGGCCATCATGGCCACCAGGTGTCACCTCGGCCTTGGGACACTCTGCCCAGTGGAGAGCAACCTCATGCATGCCCCATGTGGTGAGGCCTTGTACAGGTCACCTGCATGGTGAGGCCATCACAGCCACCAGGTGTCACTTTGGCACAGTCATGTGCTGCCCAACAGGTTGCCACATCACACTGGTCACCCACGTGGTAAGGCTGTCATGGCCCCTGAGTGTCACCTTAGCCTGGGCACACCCAACCTGGTGGGGTGCCACCCATGTGGTGAGGCCATCACAGAAACTGTGTTTGACCTTGGCCCAGAAACACCTGCCCAGTGGGGTTCCAGCCAGCCAGGGTCACCCATTTGGTGAGGCCCACACACTGCCAGGTGTCACCTAGGCCTGGGCACACCCCACCTGGTGGGATGCTACATCTCATTGGTCACCCGCATGTTGAGGACATTACTGTGGCCTGGTGGAACCTCGGCCCCATCACTCCCTACCTGGTGGGGTGCTACCTCGTACAGGCCACCCACATTGCAAGGCCGTCACAGCCACCAGGTGTCACCTCAGCCCCATTGTACTCCACCCATCAGGGTGCCACCTCACACGGGTCACCTGTGAGGCAAACCCATCATGGCCGCCAGGTGTCACATCAGTCCTGTCAAACCCCACCAGGTCAGGTAAAACCTCACATATGTCACCAGCATGGCAAGGTCATCATGACCGTGGCGTGTCACCTCAGCCCCATAACACACCACCTGGCAGGGTGAAACCTTGCATGAGCCACCCACGTGGTGAGGACTTCACAGCCACTGGGTGTCAAAATGGCCCAGACACACACCTCATGGTGGAATGCCACCTCATGCAGGTCACCCATGTGGTGAGGCCGTCACAGCCACCATGTGTCACCTCGGCCCCAACTCTCCCTACCTGATGGGGTGCTACCTCACATGTGCCACCCACATGACAATGCAGTCACAGCCACTAGCTGTCACCTCATCCCCATGACACCACACCTGGTGGGGTGTCATCTCTTGCATGCCACCCATGTGATGAGGACACCACAGCCACCAGGTGTCACCTTAGCTCAATCACACTCTGTCCTCCAGTGTGTCACCTCATGCAAGCCACACGTGTTGTGAGTCCATCACAGTCATCATGTGTCACCTCAACCCAGGTGCACCTTGCCGTGTGCAATGCCACTTCGCATGAGTCACCTGAAATGTGAGGCCTTCATGGCTGCCAGGTGTCACCTAGGCCTGGGCACACCCCACCTGGTGGGATGCTACATCTCATTGGTCACCCGCATGTTGAGGACATTACAGTGGCCTGGTGGAACCTCGGCCCCATCACTCCCTACCTGGTGGGGTGCTACCTCATACATGCCACCCACATGGCAAGGCCATCACAGCCACAAGGTGTCACCTCAGCCTGGTCACACCCTCCCCAGTGGAGAGTCACCTTTCGCATGCCACCCATATTGCTCATCTGTCACACCAACCATGTGTCACCTCAACCTGGGTGCACCCCACCCAGCACTGGTAACCCACGTTGCAGGGCAATCACAGCAACCAGATGTCACCTCGGCATGGGCACACCCCACCCAGCAGGATACCACCTCATGCGGGTCACCAGTGTGTTGAGGCCCTCACGGCCGCCATGTTTCTCCTAGGCCTGGGCACACACCACCCAGTGGGGTTTCAACTCACGAATGTCACCCATGTAGTGAGGCCTTCATGGCTGCTGGTTGTCACCTTGGCCCAGTCATACGCCACCCAGTAGGATGCCACCACACAGGGGTAACCAGCGTGGCAAGGCTGTCACGGCTGCCGGGTGTCATCTTGGCCCGTTCACACCACGCACAGCTGGGTGCCACCTCGTGCTAGCCACCCACATGGCAAGTCATCTCAGCCACCATGTTTCCCTTTGGCCCCATCACTCTAGGCCTGGTGGGGTGTGGCCTCACATGTGCTACCCACATGGTGAGGCAGTAACAGCCATAGTGTTTTACCTCATCCCCATGACACCATGCCCAGTGGTGTGTCATCTCTTGTGTGCCATCCATGTGGCAAGCCCATCATGGCTGCTGGGTGTCACCTCAGCCCGATCACACCCTACCTGGCAGGGCTAACCTCATGCATGCCACCCACATTGCAAGTCCAATCTGGTCGCTGTGTCATGTCAACCCAGTCACAACACACCATGCAGGATTCCAAATCGCATGGGTCACCTGTGTTGTGAGGCCTTCACAGCCACTGAGTGTCATCTCGACCTGGGTACACCTTGCCCATTGGGATGTCACCTAGCATGTGCCACCCACATGGTGCAGCACTCACGGCCACCAATGTTCAGCCCCGTCACTCCCTGCCCAGGAGAATGTCACCTCAACATGGCACCTGCATGGCAAGGTGGTCACACCACTGGGTGTCACGTCTGCATGGTCACACCCCACCCCGCAGGTTGCCACCTGGCAAAGGTCAACTGTATGGTGAGGCTGTCATGGCTGCCAGATGTCTCCTCTGCCTGAGCACACAATGCCTGGTGGGGAGCCACCATGCACAGATCACCCACGTGATGAGGCCCTCACAGCCACCAGGTGTCACCCTGGTTGCTTCACACACCACCCAGAGGGGTACAACCTCGTATGGGTCACCTGCATGGAGAAGCCATCACTGCCACTGGGTGACAGCTTAGCTCAGTCACACCATGTCTTGTGGGGAGCCACCTCACTTGGGTCACCCATGTGGTGAGGCTGTCCTAGCCATGGGATGTCACCTTGACCCCTTCATAGCATTCACAGCAGGGTGCCACCATGCTAGAGCCACCTAAGAGGCAAGGGATCATGACCACCATGTGTCATCTCAGCCACGTCACACCCCACCAGGCAAGGTGCTACCTCACCCATGTCACCAGCATGGTGAGGCTATCAAGGCCGCGAGGTGTCACCTAAGCCCACTCAGACACTGCCCGATGGGGTGCTACATAGTGCATGCTACTCACATGGCTAGGCCATCATGGCCACTGGGTGTCACTTCAGCCCCGTCATTCCCCACCCTGCCAGGTGCCACCTTGATGTGCCACCCGCATAGCTAGGCAATCACACCACTAGGTGCCACCTTGTCCCTGTGACACCACACCTGGCACCATGTCATCTCTTGTGTGTCCCCCATGTAGTGAGGCCATCACGGCCACTGGGTGTCACCTCTTCCTGGTCAATACCCACCTGCCAGGGTGTCAACTAGCATGTGCTTCCCTCAGGACGAGACCATCACAGCCACCAGGTGTCACCTCAGCCCGATCACACACTGCACAGTGGGGTGTCACCTGGTGCATGCCACCTGTGCTGCAAGTCTGTCTCGGTCAAAGTGTGTCACCTCAATCCGGGCATACCCCACCATGTGAGATGCCACCTCGCATGGTTACTCACGTTGTGAGCACCTCTATGCCACCAGATGTCACCTTGGCCTGGTTACACCCTGCCAGGCAGGGTGCCAGATCATGTGGGTCACCCATGTGGTGAGGTCCTCATGGCCACTGGGCATCACCTTGGACCAGTCACACACCACCTAACAGGGTGCCAATTTGCAAGGGTCACCCATGTGATGTGGCTCTCACAGCTGCTGTGGATCACTTTGGCCTGCTCACACTGCAGCCTGCAGGGTGCAATCTCACACTTGCTACGATTGTGGTGTGGCTGTCATGGCCGCCAGGTGTCCCCTTGGCCTGGTCACAACCCACACAGCATGGTGCCACCTCTTGCAGGTCACCCATGTGGCAAGGCCATCACTGCTGCCGGGTGTCACCTCAGCTCAGTCACAACCTGTGCAGCAGGAAGCCACCTAGTATAGGTCACCAGGGTTGTGAGGCTGTCACAGCCACAGGGTGTCCATTGGCCCCATCGCACCTTGCCTGGCAGGGTGCTACCATGTGTGTGCCACCCAAGTGGTGAGGCCATCACAGCCACCAGGTGCCACCTCGGCCCTGTAACACCCCACCTGGTTGGGTGCAACCTTGCACTTGCCACCCATGTAGCTGGGCCATCACAGCACCATGTGTCACCTTGGCACCCTTACACCCTGCCAAGAGCGGTGGCACTTTGCAGGTTCCACCCACAGTGCAAGGCCATTACGGCTGCTGGGTGTCACTTCAGCCCCACCACACCCTGCCTGGTGGGGTGTCAACTCATGTGATTCACCCACGTGGTGAGGCCATCAGGGATATCAGGCCTCACCTCAGCCCAGGCACATCCACCCTGTGGGGTGCCACCTTACATGTGTAAGCCATGTGGTGAGGCCGTCAGTGTTGCCAGGTCTCACCTCAGCCCAGGGACACCATGTCCGGCCAGGAGCCACTTCGTGCATGCCACCCACATGGCAAGGCCATGACGGCCACAGGGTGTCACCTAGGATTATCAAACACAGCCCAACAGTGTACCACCTTGGGCATGCCATGCATGTGGTGATGCTGTCATGACCATCAGGTATCACCTTGAATTGGGCACACCCCATCAGGCAGGGTGCCATCTCGTGAGGGTCACCTGGGTTGTGAGGCCCTCTCAGCCACCAGGTGGCACCTAGGCCCATGCACACCCCACCCACCAGAGTGCCATCTCACAAGGGTCACACTTGTGGCATGGCCCTCATGGCAACCGGCTGTCACCTAGGCCCAGGCACATGCAGCCCAACAGGATGCCACCATGCATGGGTCAGCCATGTGGTGAGGCTGTAATGGCTGCCAGATGTCACCTCAGCTCAGTCACACCCTGCCTGGCAAAAAGCCACCTCACATGGGTCATCCGTGTTGAGAGCCTGTCACAACCACGGGGTGTCCATTGGCCCCATCACACCCTGCTGGCAGGGTGCCACATCATGCATACCACCCAAGTGCTGAGGCCATTATGGTCACAAGGTGTAACCTCGGTCCAGTAACACCCCACCCTGATGGGAGCACCCTTGCACTTGTCACACACATAGCTGCACCGTCAAATCCACCGGGGGTACCTAGACCCCCTCACATCCCACCTGCGGTGTGCCACTTTGCATGTGCCACCCATGTTGCAAGGCCATTATGGCTGCCAGATGTCACATCAGATCCATCACACCCCACCTAGCAGAGTGCCACGTCACATCAGTCCCCCACATGCTGTGGCCATCAGGGCTGCCAGGTGTCACATCAACCTGGGCATATCCACCCAGTGGGGTGCCACCTCACATAGGTAACCCACGTGGCAAGTACATCATAGCGGCTGGCTGTCACCTCAGCCCAGGCACACGCCACCTGATGGGGAGCCACCTTGCCCCTGTCACCCGAGTGGCAAGGCCATCACAGAAGCTGTGTTTGACATTGGCCTGGGCACACACCGCCTGGTGGGATGCCACCACACCAGGGTCACCTATGTGGTGAGGCTGTCATGCCATTGGGTGTTGCCTCAGCCCAGTCACACATCACCTGGGGGCTGCCACCTCGCATGGGTCACCCACATGTTGATGCCCTCATGAATGATGGGATTCACCTTCGCCTGGGCACACACCAACTGGAGGAGTGCCACATACTGTGGTGCATCTGCCTGATGAGGCCTGCATGGCAGCTGGGTGTCACCTAGACCTGGGCACACCCCACCCATCACGGTGACACATCGCACATGCCACCTGCGTGGCGATGTGGTCAGGATGCCGAGTTTCACCTCGGCCACTTCACAACCTGCCCAGTGGGGAGCCACCTCATGCAGGTGATGCACATGGCAAGACCCTCATGGCCAGGGTGTCACTTAGGCCTGGTCACACCCCACCCAACAGAGTGCCACTTCACACATATCACCCATGAGGCAAGGCCGTAATGGACACTGGGGTCCCCTCAGCCCAGTTACACACTGCCTGGCTGTGTGCCACCATGTGTGGGTCTCCCGTGTGGCTAGGCCTAGATGCCCACTGGGTTTCACCTCAGAACTGGCACAACCCGCCCAGCTGGGTGCAACCTCATGTGGGTCACCCACGTTTTGAGGCCATAATGGAAGTGGGGTTTGACCTCGGCCTGGGCAACTCCCATCGAGAGGGATGCCACTCCACATGTGCCATCCGCATGGTGAGGCCATCATGGCCAGCAGGTGTCACCTCGGCCTTGGGACACTCTGCCCAGTGGAGAGCAACCTCATGCATGCCACCCATGTGGTGAGGCCTTGTACAGGTCACCTGCATGGTGAGGCCATCACAGCCACCAGGTGTCACTTTGGCACAGTCATGTGCTGCCCAACAGGTTGCCACATCACACTGGTCACCCACGTGGTAAGGCTGTCATGGCCCCTGAGTGTCACCTTAGCCTGGGCACACCCAACCTGGTGGGGTGCCACCCATGTGGTGAGGCCATCACAGAAACTGTGTTTGACCTTGGCCCAGAAACACCTGCCCAGTGGGGTTCCAGCCAGCCAGGGTCACCCATTTGGTGAGGCCCACACACTGCCAGGTGTCACCTAGGCCTGGGCACACCCCACCTGGTGGGATGCTACATCTCATTGGTCACCCGCATGTTCAGGACATTACTGTGGCCTGGTGGAACCTCGGCCCCATCACTCCCTACCTGGTGGGGTGCTACCTCGTACAGGCCACCCACATTGCAAGGCCGTCACAGCCACCAGGTGTCACCTCAGCCCCATTGTACTCCACCCATCAGGGTGCCACCTCACACAGGTCACCTGTGAGGCAAACCCATCATGGTCGCCAGGTGTCACATCAGTCCTGTCAAACCCCACCAGGTCAGGTAAAACCTCACAAATGTCACCAGCATGGCAAGGTCATCATGACTGTGGCGTGTCACCTCAGCCCCATAACACACCACCTGGCAGGGTGAAACCTTGCATGAGCCACCCACGTGGTGAGGACTTCACAGCCACTGGGTGTCAAAATGGCCCAGACACACACCTCATGGTGGAATGCCACCTCATGCAGGTCACCCATGTGGTGAGGCCGTCACAGCCACCATGTGTCACCTCGGCCCCAACTCTCCCTACCTGATGGGGTGCTACCTCACATGTGCCACCCACATGACAATGCAGTCACAGCCACTAGCTGTCACCTCATCCCCATGACACCACACCTGGTGGGGTGTCATCTCTTGCATGCCACCCATGTGATGAGGACACCACAGCCACCAGGTGTCACCTTAGCTCAATCACACTCTGTCCTCCAGTGTGTCACCTCATGCAAGCCACACGTGTTGTGAGTCCATCACAGTCATCAGGTGTCACCTCAACCCAGGTGCACCTTGCCGTGTGCAATGCCACTTCGCATGAGTCACCTGAAATGTGAGGCCTTCATGGCTGCCAGGTGTCACCTAGGCTTGGGCACACCCCACCTGGTGGGATGCTACATCTCATTGGTCACCCGCATGTTGAGGACATTACAGTGGCCTGGTGGAACCTCGGCCCCATCACTCCCTACCTGGTGGGGTGCTACCTCATACATGCCACCCACATGGCAAGGCCATCACAGCCACAAGGTGTCACCTCAGCCTGGTCACACCCTCCCCAGTGGAGAGTCACCTTTCGCATGCCACCCATATTGCTCATCTGTCACACCAACCATGTGTCACCTCAACCTGGGTGCACCCCACCCAGCACTGGTAACCCACGTTGCAGGGCAATCACAGCAACCAGATGTCACCTCGGCATGGGCACACCCCACCCAGCAGGATACCACCTCATGCGGGTCACCAGTGTGTTGTGGCCCTCACGGCCGCCATGTTTCTCCTAGGCCTGGGCACACACCACCCAGTGGGGTTTCAACTCACGAATGTCACCCATGTAGTGAGGCCTTCATGGCTGCTGGTTGTCACCTTGGCCCAGTCATACGCCACCCAGTAGGATGCCACCACACAGGGGTAACCAGCGTGGCAAGGCTGTCACGGCTGCCGGGTGTCATCTTGGCCCGTTCACACCACGCACAGCTGGGTGCCACCTCGTGCTAGCCACCCACGTGGCAAGTCATCTCAGCCACCATGTTTCCCTTTGGCCCCATCACTCTAGGCCTGGTGGGGTGTGACCTCACATGTGCTACCCACATGGTGAGGCAGTAACAGCCATAGTGTTTTACCTCATCCCCATGACACCATGCCCAGTGGGGTGTCATCTCTTGTGTGCCATCCATGTGGCAAGCCCATCATGGCTTCTGGGTGTCACCTCAGCCCGATCACACCCTACCTGGCAGGGCTAACCTCATGCATGCCACCCACATTGCAAGTCCAATCTGGTCGCTGTGTCATGTCAACCCAGTCACAACACACCATGCAGGATTCCAAATCGCATGGGTCACCTGTGTTGTGAGGCCTTCACAGCCACTGAGTGTCATCTCGACCTGGGTACACCTTGCCCATTGGGATGTCACCTAGCATGTGCCACCCACATGGTGCAGCACTCACGGCCACCAATGTTCAGCCCCGTCACTCCCTGCCCAGGAGAATGTCACCTCAACATGGCACCTGCATGGCAAGGTGGTCACACCACTGGGTGTCACGTCTGCATGGTCACACCCCACCCCGCAGGTTGCCACCTGGCAAAGGTCAACTGTATGGTGAGGCTGTTATGGCTGCCAGATGTCTCCTCTGCCTGAGCACACAATGCCTGGTGGGGAGCCACCATGCACAGATCACCCACGTGATGAGGCCCTCACAGCCACCAGGTGTCACCCTGGTTGCTTCACACACCACCCAGAGGGGTACAACCTCGTATGGGTCACCTGCATGGAGAAGCCATCACTGCCACTGGGTGACAGCTTAGCTCAGTCACACCATGTCTTGTGGGGAGCCACCTCACTTGGGTCACCCATGTGGTGAGGCTGTCCTAGCCATGGGATATCACCTTGACCCCTTCATAGCATTCACAGCAGGGTGCCACCATGCTAGAGCCACCTAAGAAGCAAGGGATCATGACCACCATGTGTCATCTCAGCCACGTCACACCCCACCAGGCAAGGTGCTACCTCACCCATGTCACCAGCATGGTGAGGCTATCAAGGCCGCGAGGTGTCACCTAAGCCCACTCAGACACTGCCCGATGGGGTGCTACATAGTGCATGCTACTCACATGGCTAGGCCATCATGGCCACTGGGTGTCACTTCAGCCCCGTCATTCCCCACCCTGCCAGGTGCCACCTTGATGTGCCACCCGCATAGCTAGGCAATCACACCACTAGGTGCCACCTTGTCCCTGTGACACCACACCTGGCACCATGTCATCTCTTGTGTGTCCCCCATGTAGTGAGGCCATCACGGCAACTGGGTGTCAACTCTTCCTGGTCAATACCCACCTGCCAGGGTGTCAAGTAGCATGTGCTTCCCTCAGGACGAGACCATCACAACCACCAGGTGTCACCTCAGCCCGATCACACACTGCACAGTGGGGTGTCACCTGGTGCATGCCACCTGTGCTGCAAGTCTGTCTCGGTCAAAGTGTGTCAACTCAATCTGGGCATACCCCACCATGTGAGATGCCACCTCGCATGGTTACTCACGTTGTGAGCACCTCTATGCCACCAGATGTCACCTTGGCCTGGTTACACCCTGCCAGGCAGGGTGCCAGCTCATGTGGGTCACCCATGTGGTGAGGTCCTCATGGCCACTGGGCATCACCTTGGACCAGTCACACACCACCTAACAGGGTGCCAATTTGCAAGGGTCACCCATGTGATGTGGCTCTCACAGCTGCTGTGGATCACTTTGGCCTGCTCACACTGCAGCCTGCAGGGTGCAATCTCACACTTGCTACGATTGTGGTGTGGCTGTCATGGCCGCCAGGTGTCCCCTTGGCCTGGTCACAACCCACACAGCATGGTGCCACCTCTTGCAGGTCACCCATGTGGCAAGGCCATCACTGCTGCCGGGTGTCACCTCAGCTCAGTCACAACCTGCGCAGCAGGAAGCCTCCTAGTATAGGTCACCAGGGTTGTGAGGCTGTCACAGCCACAGGGTGTCCATTGGCCCCATCGCACCTTGCCTGGCAGGGTGCTACCATGTGTGTGCCACCCAAGTGGTGAGGCCATCACAGCCACCAGGTGCCACCTCGGCCCTGTAACACCCCACCTGGTTGGGTGCAACCTTGCACTTGCCACCCATGTAGCTGGGCCATCACAGCACCATGTGTCACCTTGGCACCCTTACACCCTGCCAAGAGCGGTGGCACTTTGCAGGTTCCACCCACAGTGCAAGGCCATTACGGCTGCTGGGTGTCACTTCAGCCCCACCACACCCTGCCTGGTGGGGTGTCAACTCATGTGATTCACCCACGTGGTGAGGCCATCAGGGATATCAGGCCTCACCTCAGCCCAGGCACATCCACCCTGTGGGGTGCCACCTTACATGTGTAAGCCATGTGGTGAGGCCGTCAGTGTTGCCAGGTCTCACCTCAGCCCAGGGACACCATGTCCGGCCAGGAGCCACTTCGTGCATGCCACCCACATGGCAAGGCCATGACGGCCACAGGGTGTCACCTAGGATTATCAAACACAGCCCAACAGTGTACCACCTTGGGCATGCCATGCATGTGGTGATGCTGTCATGACCATCAGGTATCACCTTGAATTGGGCACACCCCATCAGGCAGGGTGCCATCTCGTGAGGGTCACCTGGGTTGTGAGGCCCTCTCAGCCACCAGGTGGCACCTAGGCCCATGCACACCCCACCCACCAGAGTGCCATCTCACAAGGGTCACACTTGTGGCATGGCCCTCATGGCAACCGGCTGTCACCTAGGCCCAGGCACATGCAGCCCAACAGGATGCCACCATGCATGGGTCAGCCATGTGGTGAGGCTGTAATGGCTGCCAGATGTCACCTCAGCTCAGTCACACCCTGCCTGGCAAAAAGCCACCTCACATGGGTCATCCGTGTTGAGAGCCTGTCACAACCACGGGGTGTCCATTGGCCCCATCACACCCTGCTGGCAGGGTGCCACATCATGCATACCACCCAAGTGCTGAGGCCATTATGGTCACAAGGTGTAACCTCGGTCCAGTAACACCCCACCCTGATGGGAGCACCCTTGCACTTGTCACACACATAGCTGCACCGTCAAATCCACCGGGGGTACCTAGACCCCCTCACATCCCACCTGCGGTGTGCCACTTTGCATGTGCCACCCATGTTGCAAGGCCATTATGGCTGCCAGATGTCACATCAGATCCATCACACCCCACCTAGCAGAGTGCCACGTCACATCAGTCCCCCACATGCTGTGGCCATCAGGGCTGCCAGGTGTCACATCAACCTGGGCATATCCACCCAGTGGGGTGCCACCTCACATAGGTAACCCACGTGGCAAGTACATCATAGCGGCTGGCTGTCACCTCAGCCCAGGCACACGCCACCTGATGGGGAGCCACCTTGCCCCTGTCACCCGAGTGGCAAGGCCATCACAGAAGCTGTGTTTGACATTGGCCTGGGCACACACCGCCTGGTGGGATGCCACCACACCAGGGTCACCTATGTGGTGAGGCTGTCATGCCATTGGGTGTTGCCTCAGCCCAGTCACACATCACCTGGGGGCTGCCACCTCGCATGGGTCACCCACATGTTGATGCCCTCATGAATGATGGGATTCACCTTCGCCTGGGCACACACCAACTGGAGGAGTGCCACATACTGTGGTGCATCTGCCTGATGAGGCCTGCATGGCAGCTGGGTGTCACCTAGACCTGGGCAAACCCCACCCATCACGGTGACACATCGCACATGCCACCTGCGTGGCGATGTGGTCAGGATGCCGAGTTTCACCTCGGCCACTTCACAACCTGCCCAGTGGGGAGCCACCTCATGCAGGTGATGCACATGGCAAGACCCTCATGGCCAGGGTGTCACTTAGGCCTGGTCACACCCCACCCAACAGAGTGCCACTTCACACATATCACCCATGAGGCAAGGCCGTAATGGACACTGGGGTCCCCTCAGCCCAGTTACACACTGCCTGGCTGTGTGCCACCATGTGTGGGTCTCCCGTGTGGCTAGGCCTAGATGCCCACTGGGTTTCACCTCAGAACTGGCACAACCCGCCCAGCTGGGTGCAACCTCATGTGGGTCACCCACGTTTTGAGGCCATAATGGAAGTGGGGTTTGACCTCGGCCTGGGCAACTCCCATCGAGAGGGATGCCACTCCACATGTGCCATCCGCATGGTGAGGCCATCATGGCCAGCAGGTGTCACCTCGGCCTTGGGACACTCTGCCCAGTGGAGAGCAACCTCATGCATGCCACCCATGTGGTGAGGCCTTGTACAGGTCACCTGCATGGTGAGGCCATCACAGCCACCAGGTGTCACTTTGGCACAGTCATGTGCTGCCCAACAGGTTGCCACATCACACTGGTCACCCACGTGGTAAGGCTGTCATGGCCCCTGAGTGTCACCTTAGCCTGGGCACACCCAACCTGGTGGGGTGCCACCCATGTGGTGAGGCCATCACAGAAACTGTGTTTGACCTTGGCCCAGAAACACCTGCCCAGTGGGGTTCCAGCCAGCCAGGGTCACCCATTTGGTGAGGCCCACACACTGCCAGGTGTCACCTAGGCCTGGGCACACCCCACCTGGTGGGATGCTACATCTCATTGGTCACCCGCATGTTCAGGACATTACTGTGGCCTGGTGGAACCTCGGCCCCATCACTCCCTACCTGGTGGGGTGCTACCTCGTACAGGCCACCCACATTGCAAGGCCGTCACAGCCACCAGGTGTCACCTCAGCCCCATTGTACTCCACCCATCAGGGTGCCACCTCACACAGGTCACCTGTGAGGCAAACCCATCATGGTTGCCAGGTGTCACATCAGTCCTGTCAAACCCCACCAGGTCAGGTAAAACCTCACAAATGTCACCAGCATGGCAAGGTCATCATGACTGTGGCGTGTCACCTCAGCCCCATAACACACCACCTGGCAGGGTGAAACCTTGCATGAGCCACCCACGTGGTGAGGACTTCACAGCCACTGGGTGTCAAAATGGCCCAGACACACACCTCATGGTGGAATGCCACCTCATGCAGGTCACCCATGTGGTGAGGCCGTCACAGCCACCATGTGTCACCTCGGCCCCAACTCTCCCTACCTGATGGGGTGCTACCTCACATGTGCCACCCACATGACAATGCAGTCACAGCCACTAGCTGTCACCTCATCCCCATGACACCACACCTGGTGGGGTGTCATCTCTTGCATGCCACCCATGTGATGAGGACACCACAGCCACCAGGTGTCACCTTAGCTCAATCACACTCTGTCCTCCAGTGTGTCACCTCATGCAAGCCACACGTGTTGTGAGTCCATCACAGTCATCAGGTGTCACCTCAACCCAGGTGCACCTTGCCGTGTGCAATGCCACTTCGCATGAGTCACCTGAAATGTGAGGCCTTCATGGCTGCCAGGTGTCACCTAGGCTTGGGCACACCCCACCTGGTGGGATGCTACATCTCATTGGTCACCCGCATGTTGAGGACATTACAGTGGCCTGGTGGAACCTCGGCCCCATCACTCCCTACCTGGTGGGGTGCTACCTCATACATGCCACCCACATGGCAAGGCCATCACAGCCACAAGGTGTCACCTCAGCCTGGTCACACCCTCCCCATTGGAGAGTCACCTTTCGCATGCCACCCATATTGCTCATCTGTCACACCAACCATGTGTCACCTCAACCTGGGTGCACCCCACCCAGCACTGGTAACCCACGTTGCAGGGCAATCACAGCAACCAGATGTCACCTCGGCATGGGCACACCCCACCCAGCAGGATACCACCTCATGCGGGTCACCAGTGTGTTGTGGCCCTCACGGCCGCCATGTTTCTCCTAGGCCTGGGCACACACCACCCAGTGGGGTTTCAACTCACGAATGTCACCCATGTAGTGAGGCCTTCATGGCTGCTGGTTGTCACCTTGGCCCAGTCATACGCCACCCAGTAGGATGCCACCACACAGGGGTAACCAGCGTGGCAAGGCTGTCACGGCTGCCGGGTGTCATCTTGGCCCGTTCACACCACGCACAGCTGGGTGCCACCTCGTGCTAGCCACCCACGTGGCAAGTCATCTCAGCCACCATGTTTCCCTTTGGCCCCATCACTCTAGGCCTGGTGGGGTGTGACCTCACATGTGCTACCCACATGGTGAGGCAGTAACAGCCATAGTGTTTTACCTCATCCCCATGACACCATGCCCAGTGGGGTGTCATCTCTTGTGTGCCATCCATGTGGCAAGCCCATCATGGCTTCTGGGTGTCACCTCAGCCCGATCACACCCTACCTGGCAGGGCTAACCTCATGCATGCCACCCACATTGCAAGTCCAATCTGGTCGCTGTGTCATGTCAACCCAGTCACAACACACCATGCAGGATTCCAAATCGCATGGGTCACCTGTGTTGTGAGGCCTTCACAGCCACTGAGTGTCATCTCGACCTGGGTACACCTTGCCCATTGGGATGTCACCTAGCATGTGCCACCCACATGGTGCAGCACTCACGGCCACCAATGTTCAGCCCCGTCACTCCCTGCCCAGGAGAATGTCACCTCAACATGGCACCTGCATGGCAAGGTGGTCACACCACTGGGTGTCACGTCTGCATGGTCACACCCCACCCCGCAGGTTGCCACCTGGCAAAGGTCAACTGTATGGTGAGGCTGTTATGGCTGCCAGATGTCTCCTCTGCCTGAGCACACAATGCCTGGTGGGGAGCCACCATGCACAGATCACCCACGTGATGAGGCCCTCACAGCCACCAGGTGTCACCCTGGTTGCTTCACACACCACCCAGAGGGGTACAACCTCGTATGGGTCACCTGCATGGAGAAGCCATCACTGCCACTGGGTGACAGCTTAGCTCAGTCACACCATGTCTTGTGGGGAGCCACCTCACTTGGGTCACCCATGTGGTGAGGCTGTCCTAGCCATGGGATATCACCTTGACCCCTTCATAGCATTCACAGCAGGGTGCCACCATGCTAGAGCCACCTAAGAAGCAAGGGATCATGACCACCATGTGTCATCTCAGCCACGTCACACCCCACCAGGCAAGGTGCTACCTCACCCATGTCACCAGCATGGTGAGGCTATCAAGGCCGCGAGGTGTCACCTAAGCCCACTCAGACACTGCCCGATGGGGTGCTACATAGTGCATGCTACTCACATGGCTAGGCCATCATGGCCACTGGGTGTCACTTCAGCCCCGTCATTCCCCACCCTGCCAGGTGCCACCTTGATGTGCCACCCGCATAGCTAGGCAATCACACCACTAGGTGCCACCTTGTCCCTGTGACACCACACCTGGCACCATGTCATCTCTTGTGTGTCCCCCATGTAGTGAGGCCATCACGGCAACTGGGTGTCAACTCTTCCTGGTCAATACCCACCTGCCAGGGTGTCAAGTAGCATGTGCTTCCCTCAGGACGAGACCATCACAACCACCAGGTGTCACCTCAGCCCGATCACACACTGCACAGTGGGGTGTCACCTGGTGCATGCCACCTGTGCTGCAAGTCTGTCTCGGTCAAAGTGTGTCAACTCAATCTGGGCATACCCCACCATGTGAGATGCCACCTCGCATGGTTACTCACGTTGTGAGCACCTCTATGCCACCAGATGTCACCTTGGCCTGGTTACACCCTGCCAGGCAGGGTGCCAGCTCATGTGGGTCACCCATGTGGTGAGGTCCTCATGGCCACTGGGCATCACCTTGGACCAGTCACACACCACCTAACAGGGTGCCAATTTGCAAGGGTCACCCATGTGATGTGGCTCTCACAGCTGCTGTGGATCACTTTGGCCTGCTCACACTGCAGCCTGCAGGGTGCAATCTCACACTTGCTACGATTGTGGTGTGGCTGTCATGGCCGCCAGGTGTCCCCTTGGCCTGGTCACAACCCACACAGCATGGTGCCACCTCTTGCAGGTCACCCATGTGGCAAGGCCATCACTGCTGCCGGGTGTCACCTCAGCTCAGTCACAACCTGCGCAGCAGGAAGCCTCCTAGTATAGGTCACCAGGGTTGTGAGGCTGTCACAGCCACAGGGTGTCCATTGGCCCCATCGCACCTTGCCTTGCAGGGTGCTACCATGTGTGTGCCACCCAAGTGGTGAGGCCATCACAGCCACCAGGTGCCACCTCGGCCCTGTAACACCCCACCTGGTTGGGTGCAACCTTGCACTTGCCACCAATGTAGCTGGGCCATCACAGCACCATGTGTCACCTTGGCACCCTTACACCCTGCCAAGAGCGGTGGCACTTTGCAGGTTCCACCCACAGTGCAAGGCCATTACGGCTGCTGGGTGTCACTTCAGCCCCACCACACCCTGCCTGGTGGGGTGTCAACTCATGTGATTCACCCACGTGGTGAGGCCATCAGGGATATCAGGCCTCACCTCAGCCCAGGCACATCCACCCTGTGGGGTGCCACCTTACATGTGTAAGCCATGTGGTGAGGCCGTCAGTGTTGCCAGGTCTCACCTCAGCCCAGGGACACCATGTCCGGCCAGGAGCCACTTCGTGCATGCCACCCACATGGCAAGGCCATGACGGCCACAGGGTGTCACCTAGGATTATCAAACACAGCCCAACAGTGTACCACCTTGGGCATGCCATGCATGTGGTGATGCTGTCATGACCATCAGGTATCACCTTGAATTGGGCACACCCCATCAGGCAGGGTGCCATCTCGTGAGGGTCACCTGGGTTGTGAGGCCCTCTCAGCCACCAGGTGGCACCTAGGCCCATGCACACCCCACCCACCAGAGTGCCATCTCACAAGGGTCACACTTGTGGCATGGCCCTCATGGCAACCGGCTGTCACCTAGGCCCAGGCACATCCAGCCCAACAGGATGCCACCATGCATGGGTCAGCCATGTGGTGAGGCTGTAATGGCTGCCAGATGTCACCTCAGCTCAGTCACACCCTGCCTGGCAAAAAGCCACCTCACATGGGTCATCCGTGTTGAGAGCCTGTCACAACCACGGGGTGTCCATTGGCCCCATCACACCCTGCTGGCAGGGTGCCACATCATGCATACCACCCAAGTGCTGAGGCCATTATGGTCACAAGGTGTAACCTCGGTCCAGTAACACCCCACCCTGATGGGAGCACCCTTGCACTTGTCACACACATAGCTGCACCGTCAAATCCACCGGGGGTACCTAGACCCCCTCACATCCCACCTGCGGTGTGCCACTTTGCATGTGCCACCCATGTTGCAAGGCCATTATGGCTGCCAGATGTCACATCAGATCCATCACACCCCACCTAGCAGAGTGCCACGTCACATCAGTCACCCACGTGCTGTGGCCATCAGGGCTGCCAGGTGTCACATCAACCTGGGCATATCCACCCAGTGGGGTGCCACCTCACATAGGTAACCCACGTGGCAAGTACATCATAGCGGCTGGCTGTCACCTCAGCCCAGGCACACGCCACCTGATGGGGAGCCACCTTGCCCCTGTCACCCGAGTGGCAAGGCCATCACAGAAGCTGTGTTTGACATTGGCCTGGGCACACGCCGCCTGGTGGGATGCCACCACACCAGGGTCACCTATTTGGTGAGGCTGTCATGCCATTGGGTGTTGCCTCAGCCCAGTCACACATCACCTGGGGGCTGCCACCTCGCATGGGTCACCCACATGTTGATGCCCTCATGAAGGATGGGATTCACCTTCGCCTGGGCACACACCAACTGGAGGAGTGCCACATACTGTGGTGCATCTGCCTGATGAGGCCTGCATGGCAGCTGGGTGTCACCTAGACCTGGGCACACCCCACCCATCACGGTGACACATCGCACATGCCACCTGCATGGCGATGTGGTCAGGATGCCGAGTTTCACCTCGGCCACTTCACAACCTGCCCAGTGGGGAGCCACCTCATGCCGGTGATGCACATGGCAAGACCCTCATGGCCAGGGTGTCACTTAGGCCTGGTCACACCCCACCCCACAGAGTGCCACTTCACACATATCACCCATGAGGCAAGGCCGTAATGGACACTGGGGGTCCCCTCAGCCCAGTTACACACTGCCTGGCTGTGTGCCACCATGTGTGGGTCTCCCGTGTGGCTAGGCCTAGATGCCCACTGGGTTTCACCTCAGAACTGGCACAACCCGCCCAGCTGGGTGCAACCTCATGTGGGTCACCCACGTTTTGAGGCCATAATGGAAGTGGGGTTTGACCTCGGCCTGGGCAACTCCCATCAAGAGGGATGCCACTCCACATGTGCCATCCGCATGGTGAGGCCATCATGGCCACCAGGTGTCACCTCGGCCTTGGGACACTCTGCCCAGTGGAGAGCAACCTCATGCATGCCACCCATGTGGTGAGGCCTTGTACAGGTCACCTGCATGGTGAGGCCATCACAGCCACCAGGTGTCACTTTGGCACAGTCATGTGCTGCCCAACAGGTTGCCACATCACACTGGTCACCCACGTGGTAAGGCTGTCATGGCCCCTGAGTGTCACCTTAGCCTGGGCACACCCAACCTGGTGGGGTGCCACCCATGTGGTGAGGCCATCACAGAAACTGTGTTTGACCTTGGCCCAGAAACACCTGCCCAGTGGGGTTCCAGCCAGCCAGGGTCACCCATTTGGTGAGGCCCACACACTGCCAGGTGTCACCTAGGCCTGGGCACACCCCACCTGGTGGGATGCTACATCTCATTGGTCACCCGCATGTTGAGGACATTACTGTGGCCTGGTGGAACCTCGGCCCCATCACTCCCTACCTGGTGGGGTGCTACCTCGTACAGGCCACCCACATTGCAAGGCCGTCACAGCCACCAGGTGTCACCTCAGCCCCATTGTACTCCACCCATCAGGGTGCCACCTCACACGGGTCACCTGTGAGGCAAACCCATCATGGCCGCCAGGTGTCACATCAGTCCTGTCAAACCCCACCAGGTCAGGTAAAACCTCACAAATGTCACCAGCATGGCAAGGTCATCATGACTGTGGCGTGTCACCTCAGCCCCATAACACACCACCTGGCAGGGTGAAACCTTGCATGAGCCACCCACGTGGTGAGGACTTCACAGCCACTGGGTGTCAAAATGGCCCAGACACACACCTCATGGTGGAATGCCACCTCATGCAGGTCACCCATGTGGTGAGGCCGTCACAGCCACCATGTGTCACCTCGGCCCCAACTCTCCCTACCTGATGGGGTGCTACCTCACATGTGCCACCCACATGACAATGCAGTCACAGCCACTAGCTGTCACCTCATCCCCATGACACCACACCTGGTGGGGTGTCATCTCTTGCATGCCACCCATGTGATGAGGACACCACAGCCACCAGGTGTCACCTTAGCTCAATCACACTCTGTCCTCCAGTGTGTCACCTCATGCAAGCCACCCGTGTGGTGAGTCCATCACAGTCATCAGGTGTCACCTCAACCCAGGTGCACCTTGCCGTGTGCAATGCCACTTCGCATGAGTCACCTGAAATGTGAGGCCTTCATGGCTGCCAGGTGTCACCTAGGCCTGGGCACACCCCACCTGGTGGGATGCTACATCTCATTGGTCACCCGCATGTTGAGGACATTACAGTGGCCTGGTGGAACCTCAGCCCCATCACTCCCTACCTGGTGGGGTGCTACCTCATACATGCCACCCACATGGCAAGGCCATCACAGCCACAAGGTGTCACCTCAGCCTGGTCACACCCTCCCCAGTGGAGAGTCACCTATCGCATGCCACCCATATTGCTCATCTGTCACACCAACCATGTGTCACCTCAACCTGGGTGCACCCCACCCAGCACTGGTAACCCACATTGCAGGGCAATCACAGCAACCAGATGTCACCTCGGCATGGGCACACCCCACCCAGCAGGATACCACCTCATGCGGGTCACCAGTGTGTTGAGGCCCTCACGGCCGCCATGTTTCTCCTAGGCCTGGGCACACACCACCCAGTGGGGTTTCAACTCACGAATGTCACCCATGTAGTGAGGCCTTCATGGCTGCTGGTTGTCACCTTGGCCCAGTCATACACCACCCAGTAGGATGCCACCACACAGGGGTAACCGGCGTGGCAAGGCTGTCACGGCTGCCGGGTGTCATCTTGGCCCGTTCACACCACGCACAGCTGGGTGCCACCTCGTGCTAGCCACCCACATGGCAAGTCATCTCAGCCACCATGTTTCCCTTTGGCCCCATCACTCTAGGCCTGGTGGGGTGTGACCTCACATGTGCTACCCACATGGTGAGGCAGTAACAGCCATAGTGTTTTACCTCATCCCCATGACACCATGCCCAGTGGTGTGTCATCTCTTGTGTGCCATCCATGTGGCAAGCCCATCATGGCTGCTGGGTGTCACCTCAGCCCGATCACACCCTACCTGGCAGGGCTAACCTCATGCATGCCACCCACATTGCAAGTCCAATCTGGTCGCTGTGTCATGTCAACCCAGTCACAACACACCATGCAGGATTCCAAATCGCATGGGTCACCTGTGTTGTGAGGCCTTCACAGCCACTGAGTGTCATCTCGACCTGGGTACACCTTGCCCATTGGGATGTCACCTAGCATGTGCCACCCACATGGTGCAGCACTCACGGCCACCAATGTTCAGCCCCGTCACTCCCTGCCCAGGAGAATGTCACCTCAACATGGCACCTGCATGGCAAGGTGGTCACACCACTGGGTGTCACGTCTGCATGGTCACACCCCACCCCGCAGGTTGCCACCTGGCAAAGGTCAACTGTATGGTGAGGCTGTCATGGCTGCCAGATGTCTCCTCTGCCTGAGCACACAATGCCTGGTGGGGAGCCACCATGCACAGATCACCCACGTGATGAGGCCCTCACAGCCACCAGGTGTCACCCTGGTTGCTTCACACACCACCCAGCGGGGTACAACCTCGTATGGGTCAGCTGCATGGAGAAGCCATCACTGCCACTGGGTGACAGCTTAGCTCAGTCACACCATGTCTTGTGGGGAGCCACCTCACTTGGGTCACCCATGTGGTGAGGCTGTCATAGCCATGGGATGTCACCTTGACCCCTTCATAGCATTCACAGCAGGGTGCCACCATGCTAGAGCCACCTAAGAGGCAAGGGATCATGACCACCATGTGTCATCTCAGCCACGTCACACACCACCAGGCAAGGTGCTACCTCACCCATGTCACCAGCATGGTGAGGCTATCAAGGCCGCGAGGTGTCACCTAAGCCCACTCAGACACTGCCCGATGGGGTGCTACATAGTGCATGCTACTCACATGGCTAGGCCATCATGGCCACTGGGTGTCACTTCAGCCCCGTCATTCCCCACCCTGCCAGGTGCCACCTTGATGTGCCACCCGCATAGCTAGGCAATCACACCACTAGGTGCCACCTTGTCCCTGTGACACCACACCTGGCACCATGTCATCTCTTGTGTGTCCCCCATGTAGTGAGGCCATCACGGCCACTGGGTGTCACCTCTTCCTGGTCAATACCCACCTGCCAGGGTGTCAACTAGCATGTGCTTCCCTCAGGACGAGACCATCACAGCCACCAGGTGTCACCTCAGCCCGATCACACACTGCACAGTGGGGTGTCACCTGGTGCATGCCACCTGTGCTGCAAGTCTGTCTCGGTCAAAGTGTGTCACCTCAATCCGGGCATACCCCACCATGTGAGATGCCACCTCGCATGGTTACTCACGTTGTGAGCACCTCTATGCCACCAGATGTCACCTTGGCCTGGTTACACCCTGCCAGGCAGGGTGCCAGCTCATGTGGGTCACCCATGTGGTGAGGTCCTCATGGCCACTGGGCATCACCTTGGACCAGTCACACACCACCTAACAGGGTGCCAATTTGCAAGGGTCACCCATGTGATGTGGCTCTCACAGCTGCTGTGGATCACTTTGGCCTGCTCACACTGCAGCCTGCAGGGTGCAATCTCACACTTGCTACGATTGTGGTGTGGCTGTCATGGCCGCCAGGTGTCCCCTTGGCCTGGTCACAACCCACACAGCATGGTGCCACCTCTTGCAGGTCACCCATGTGGCAAGGCCATCACTGCTGCCGGGTGTCACCTCAGCTCGGTCACAACCTGCGCAGCAGGAAGCCACCTAGTATAGGTCACCAGGGTTGTGAGGCTGTCACAGCCACAGGGTGTCCATTGGCCCCATCGCACCTTGCCTGGCAGGGTGCTACCATGTGTGTGCCACCCAAGTGGTGAGGCCATCACAGCCACCAGGTGCCACCTCGGCCCTGTAACACCCCACCTGGTTGGGTGCAACCTTGCACTTGCCACCCATGTAGCTGGGCCATCACAGCACCATGTGTCACCTTGGCACCCTTACACCCTGCCCAGAGCGGTGGCACTTTGCAGGTTCCACCCACATTGCAAGGCCATTACAGCTGCTGGGTGTCACTTCAGCCCCACCACACCCTGCCTGGTGGGGTGTCAACTCATGTGATTCACCCACGTGGTGAGGCCATCAGGGATATCAGGCCTCACCTCAGCCCAGGCACATCCACCCTGTGGGGTGCCACCTTACATGTGTAAGCCATGTGGTGAGGCCGTCAGTGTTGCCAGGTCTCACCTCAGCCCAGGGACACCATGTCCGGCCAGGAGCCACTTCATGCATGCCACCCACATGGCAAGGCCATGACGGCCACAGGGTGTCACCTAGGATTATCAAACACAGCCCAACAGTGTACCACCTTGGGCATGCCATGCATGTGGTGATGCTGTCATGACCATCAGGTATCACCTTGAATTGGGCACACCCCATCAGGCAGGGTGCCATCTCGTGAGGGTCACCTGGGTTGTGAGGCCCTCTCAGCCACCAGGTGGCACCTAGGCCCATGCACACCCCACCCACCAGAGTGCCATCTCACAAGGGTCACACTTGTGGCATGGCCCTCATGGCAACCGGCTGTCACCTAGGCCCAGGCACATCCAGCCCAACAGGATGCCACCATGCATGGGTCAGCCATGTGGTGAGGCTGTAATGGCTGCCTGATGTCACCTCAGCTCAGTCACACCCTGCCTGGCAAAAAGCCACCTCACATGGGTCATCCATGTTGAGAGCCTGTCACAACCACGGGGTGTCCATTGGCCCCATCACACCCTGCTGGCAGGGTGCCACATCATGCATACCACCCAAGTGCTGAGGCCATTATGGTCACAAGGTGTAACCTCGGTCCAGTAACACCCCACCCTGATGGGAGCACCCTTGCACTTGTCACACACATAGCTGCACCGTCAAATCCACCGGGGGTACCTAGACCCCCTCACATCCCACCTGCGGTGTGCCACTTTGCATGTGCCACCCATGTTGCAAGGCCATTATGGCTGCCAGATGTCACATCAGATCCATCACACCCCACCTAGCAGAGTGCCACGTCACATCAGTCACCCACGTGCTGTGGCCATCAGGGCTGCCAGGTGTCACATCAACCTGGGCATATCCACCCAGTGGGGTGCCACCTCACATAGGTAACCCACGTGGCAAGTACATCATAGCGGCTGGCTGTCACCTCAGCCCAGGCACACGCCACCTGAAGGGGAGCCACCTTGCCCCTGTCACCCGAGTGGCAAGGCCATCACAGAAGCTGTGTTTGACATTGGCCTGGGCACACGCCGCCTGGTGGGATGCCACCACACCAGGGTCACCTATGTGGTGAGGCTGTCATGCCATTGGGTGTTGCCTCAGCCCAGTCACACATCACCTGGGGGCTGCCACCTCGCATGGGTCACCCACATGTTGATGCCCTCATGAAGGATGGGATTCACCTTCGCCTGGGCACACACCAACTGGAGGAGTGCCACATACTGTGGTGCATCTGCCTGATGAGGCCTGCATGGCAGCTGGGTGTCACCTAGACCTGGGCACACCCCACCCATCACGGTGACACATCGCACATGCCACCTGCATGGCGATGTGGTCAGGATGCCGAGTTTCACTTCGGCCACTTCACAACCTGCCCAGTGGGGAGCCACCTCATGCAGGTGATGCACATGGCAAGACCCTCATGGCCAGGGTGTCACTTAGGCCTGGTCACACCCCACCCAACAGAGTGCCACTTCACACATATCACCCATGAGGCAAGGCCGTAATGGACACTGGGGGTCCCCTCGGCCCAGTTACACACTGCCTGGCTGTGTGCCACCATGTGTGGGTCTCCCGTGTGGCTAGGCCTAGATGCCCACTGGGTTTCACCTCAGAACTGGCACAACCCGCCCAGCTGGGTGCAACCTCATGTGGGTCACCCACGTTTTGAGGCCATAATGGAAGTGGGGTTTGACCTCGGCCTGGGCAACTCCCATCGAGAGGGATGCCACTCCACATGTGCCACCCGCATGGTGAGGCCATCATGGCCAGCAGGTGTCACCTCGGCCTTGGGACACTCTGCCCAGTGGAGAGCAACCTCATGCATGCCACCCATGTGGTGAGGCCTTGTACAGGTCACCTGCATGGTGAGGCCATCACAGCCACCAGGTGTCACTTTGGCACAGTCATGTGCTGCCCAACAGGTGGCCACATCACACTGGTCACCCACGTGGTAAGGCTGTCATGGCCCCTGAGTGTCACCTTAGCCTGGGCACACCCAACCTGGTGGGGTGCCACCCATGTGGTGAGGCCATCACAGAAACTGTGTTTGACCTTGGCCCAGAAACACCTGCCCAGTGGGGTTCCAGCCAGCCAGGGTCACCCATTTGGTGAGGCCCACACACTGCCAGGTGTCACCTAGGCCTGGGCACACCCCACCTGGTGGGATGCTACATCTCATTGGTCACCCGCATGTTGAGGACATTACTGTGGCCTGGTGGAACCTCGGCCCCATCACTCCCTACCTGGTGGGGTGCTACCTTGTACAGGCCACCCACATTGCAAGGCCGTCACAGCCACCAGGTGTCACCTCAGCCCCATTGTACTCCACCCATCAGGGTGCCACCTCACACGGGTCACCTGTGAGGCAAACCCATCATGGCCGCCAGGTGTCACATCAGTCCTGTCAAACCCCACCAGGTCAGGTAAAACCTCACAAATGTCACCAGCATGGCAAGGTCATCATGACCGTGGCGTGTCACCTCAGCCCCATAACACACCACCTGGCAGGGTGAAACCTTGCATGAGCCACCCACGTGGTGAGGACTTCACAGCCACTGGGTGTCAAAATGGCCCAGACACACACCTCATGGTGGAATGCCACCTCATGCAGGTCACCCATGTGGTGAGGCCGTCACAGCCACCATGTGTCACCTCGGCCCCAACTCTCCCTACCTGATGGGGTGCTACCTCACATGTGCCACCCACATGACAATGCAGTCACAGCCACTAGCTGTCACCTCATCCCCATGACACCACACCTGGTGGGGTGTCATCTCTTGCATGCCACCCATGTGATGAGGACACCACAGCCACCAGGTGTCACCTTAGCTCAATCACACTCTGTCCTCCAGTGTGTCACCTCATGCAAGCCACACGTGTTGTGAGTCCATCACAGTCATCATGTGTCACCTCAACCCAGGTGCACCTTGCCGTGTGCAATGCCACTTCGCATGAGTCACCTGAAATGTGAGGCCTTCATGGCTGCCAGGTGTCACCTAGGCCTGGGCACACCCCACCTGGTGGGATGCTACATCTCATTGGTCACCCGCATGTTGAGGACATTACAGTGGCCTGGTGGAACCTCAGCCCCATCACTCCCTACCTGGTGGGGTGCTACCTCATACATGCCACCCACATGGCAAGGCCATCACAGCCACAAGGTGTCACCTCAGCCTGGTCACACCCTCCCCAGTGGAGAGTCACCTTTCGCATGCCACCCATATTGCTCATCTGTCACACCAACCATGTGTCACCTCAACCTGGGTGCACTCCACCCAGCACTGGTAACCCATGTTGCAGGGCAATCACAGCAACCAGATGTCACCTCGGCATGGGCACACCCCACCCAGCAGGATACCACCTCATGCGGGTCACCAGTGTGTTGAGGCCCTCACGGCCGCCATGTTTCTCCTAGGCCTGGGCACACACCACCCAGTGGGGTTTCAACTCACGAATGTCACCCATGTAGTGAGGCCTTCATGGCTGCTGGTTGTCACCTTGGCCCAGTCATACGCCACCCAGTAGGATGCCACCACACAGGGGTAACCAGCGTGGCAAGGCTGTCACGGCTGCCGGGTGTCATCTTGGCCCGTTCACACCACGCACAGCTGGGTGCCACCTCGTGCTAGCCACCCACGTGGCAAGTCATCTCAGCCACCATGTTTCCCTTTGGCCCCATCACTCTAGGCCTGGTGGGGTGTGACCTCACATGTGCTACCCACATGGTGAGGCAGTAACAGCCATAGTGTTTTACCTCATCCCCATGACACCATGCCCAGTGGGGTGTCATCTCTTGTGTGCCATCCATGTGGCAAGCCCATCATGGCTGCTGGGTGTCACCTCAGCCCGATCACACCCTACCTGGCAGGGCTAACCTCATGCATGCCACCCACATTGCAAGTCCAATCTGGTCGCTGTGTCATGTCAACCCAGTCACAACACACCATGCAGGATTCCAAATCGCATGGGTCACCTGTGTTGTGAGGCCTTCACAGCCACTGAGTGTCATCTCGACCTGGGTACACCTTGCCCATTGGGATGTCACCTAGCATGTGCCACCCACATGGTGCAGCACTCACGGCCACCAATGTTCAGCCCCGTCACTCCCTGCCCAGGAGAATGTCACCTCAACATGGCACCTGCATGGCAAGGTGGTCACACCACTGGGTGTCACGTCTGCATGGTCACACCCCACCCCGCAGGTTGCCACCTGGCAAAGGTCAACTGTATGGTGAGGCTGTCATGGCTGCCAGATGTCTCCTCTGCCTGAGCACACAATGCCTGGTGGGGAGCCACCATGCACAGATCACCCACGTGATGAGGCCCTCACAGCCACCAGGTGTCACCCTGGTTGCTTCACACACCACCCAGAGGGGTACAACCTCGTATGGGTCACCTGCATGGAGAAGCCATCACTGCCACTGGGTGACAGCTTAGCTCAGTCACACCATGTCTTGTGGGGAGCCACCTCACTTGGGTCACCCATGTGGTGAGGCTGTCCTAGCCATGGGATGTCACCTTGACCCCTTCATAGCATTCACAGCAGGGTGCCACCATGCTAGAGCCACCTAAGAGGCAAGGGATCATGACCACCATGTGTCATCTCAGCCACGTCACACCCCACCAGGCAAGGTGCTACCTCACCCATGTCACCAGCATGGTGAGGCTATCAAGGCCGCGAGGTGTCACCTAAGCCCACTCAGACACTGCCCGATGGGGTGCTACATAGTGCATGCTACTCACATGGCTAGGCCATCATGGCCACTGGGTGTCACTTCAGCCCCGTCATTCCCCACCCTGCCAGGTGCCACCTTGATGTGCCACCCGCATAGCTAGGCAATCACACCACTAGGTGCCACCTTGTCCCTGTGACACCACACCTGGCACCATGTCATCTCTTGTGTGTCCCCCATGTAGTGAGGCCATCACGGCCACTGGGTGTCACCTCTTCCTGGTCAATACCCACCTGCCAGGGTGTCAACTAGCATGTGCTTCCCTCAGGACGAGACCATCACAGCCACCAGGTGTCACCTCAGCCCGATCACACACTGCACAGTGGGGTGTCACCTGGTGCATGCCACCTGTGCTGCAAGTCTGTCTCGGTCAAAGTGTGTCACCTCAATCCGGGCATACCCCACCATGTGAGATGCCACCTCGCATGGTTACTCACGTTGTGAGCACCTCTATGCCACCAGATGTCACCTTGGCCTGGTTACACCCTGCCAGGCAGGGTGCCAGCTCATGTGGGTCACCCATGTGGTGAGGTCCTCATGGCCACTGGGCATCACCTTGGACCAGTCACACACCACCTAACAGGGTGCCAATTTGCAAGGGTCACCCATGTGATGTGGCTCTCACAGCTGCTGTGGATCACTTTGGCCTGCTCACACTGCAGCCTGCAGGGTGCAATCTCACACTTGCTACGATTGTGGTGTGGCTGTCATGGCCGCCAGGTGTCCCCTTGGCCTGGTCACAACCCACACAGCATGGTGCCACCTCTTGCAGGTCACCCATGTGGCAAGGCCATCACTGCTGCCGGGTGTCACCTCAGCTCAGTCACAACCTGCGCAGCAGGAAGCCACCTAGTATAGGTCACCAGGGTTGTGAGGCTGTCACAGCCACAGGGTGTCCATTGGCCCCATCGCACCTTGCCTGGCAGGGTGCTACCATGTGTGTGCCACCCAAGTGGTGAGGCCATCACAGCCACCAGGTGCCACCTTGGCCCTGTAACACCCCACCTGGTTGGGTGCAACCTTGCACTTGCCACCCATGTAGCTGGGCCATCACAGCACCATGTGTCACCTTGGCACCCTTACACCCTGCCAAGAGCGGTGGCACTTTGCAGGTTCCACCCACAGTGCAAGGCCATTACGGCTGCTGGGTGTCACTTCAGCCCCACCACACCCTGCCTGGTGGGGTGTCAACTCATGTGATTCACCCACATGGTGAGGCCATCAGGGATATCAGGCCTCACCTCAGCCCAGGCACATCCACCCTGTGGGGTGCCACCTTACATGTGTAAGCCATGTGGTGAGGCCGTCAGTGTTGCCAGGTCTCACCTCAGCCCAGGGACACCATGTCCGGCCAGGAGCCACTTCGTGCATGCCACCCACATGGCAAGGCCATGACGGCCACAGGGTGTCACCTAGGATTATCAAACACAGCCCAACAGTGTACCACCTTGGGCATGCCATGCATGTGGTGATGCTGTCATGACCATCAGGTATCACCTTGAATTGGGCACACCCCATCAGGCAGGGTGCCATCTCGTGAGGGTCACCTGGGTTGTGAGGCCCTCTCAGCCACCAGGTGGCACCTAGGCCCATGCACACCCCACCCACCAGAGTGCCATCTCACAAGGGTCACACTTGTGGCATGGCCCTCATGGCAACCGGCTGTCACCTAGGCCCAGGCACATGCAGCCCAACAGGATGCCACCATGCATGGGTCAGCCATGTGGTGAGGCTGTAATGGCTGCCAGATGTCACCTCAGCTCAGTCACACCCTGCCTGGCAAAAAGCCACCTCACATGGGTCATCCGTGTTGAGAGCCTGTCACAACCACGGGGTGTCCATTGGCCCCATCACACCCTGCTGGCAGGGTGCCACATCATGCATACCACCCAAGTGCTGAGGCCATTATGGTCACAAGGTGTAACCTCGGTCCAGTAACACCCCACCCTGATGGGAGCACCCTTGCACTTGTCACACACATAGCTGCACCGTCAAATCCACCGGGGGTACCTAGACCCCCTCACATCCCACCTGCGGTGTGCCACTTTGCATGTGCCACCCATGTTGCAAGGCCATTATGGCTGCCAGATGTCACATCAGATCCATCACACCCCACCTAGCAGAGTGCCACGTCACATCAGTCCCCCACATGCTGTGGCCATCAGGGCTGCCAGGTGTCACATCAACCTGGGCATATCCACCCAGTGGGGTGCCACCTCACATAGGTAACCCACGTGGCAAGTACATCATAGCGGCTGGCTGTCACCTCAGCCCAGGCACACGCCACCTGATGGGGAGCCACCTTGCCCCTGTCACCCGAGTGGCAAGGCCATCACAGAAGCTGTGTTTGACATTGGCCTGGGCACACGCCGCCTGGTGGGATGCCACCACACCAGGGTCACCTATGTGGTGAGGCTGTCATGCCATTGGGTGTTGCCTCAGCCCAGTCACACATCACCTGGGGGCTGCCACCTCGCATGGGTCACCCACATGTTGATGCCCTCATGAAGGATGGGATTCACCTTCGCCTGGGCACACACCAACTGGAGGAGTGCCACATACTGTGGTGCATCTGCCTGATGAGGCCTGCATGGCAGCTGGGTGTCACCTAGACCTGGGCACACCCCACCCATCACGGTGACACATCGCACATGCCACCTGCGTGGCGATGTGGTCAGGATGCCGAGTTTCACCTCGGCCACTTCACAACCTGCCCAGTGGGGAGCCACCTCATGCAGGTGATGCACATGGCAAGACCCTCATGGCCAGGGTGTCACTTAGGCCTGGTCACACCCCACCCAACAGAGTGCCACTTCACACATATCACCCATGAGGCAAGGCCGTAATGGACACTGGGGGTCCCCTCAGCCCAGTTACACACTGCCTGGCTGTGTGCCACCATGTGTGGGTCTCCCGTGTGGCTAGGCCTAGATGCCCACTGGGTTTCACCTCAGAACTGGCACAACCCGCCCAGCTGGGTGCAACCTCATGTGGGTCACCCACGTTTTGAGGCCATAATGGAAGTGGGGTTTGACCTCGGCCTGGGCAACTCCCATCGAGAGGGATGCCACTCCACATGTGCCATCCGCATGGTGAGGCCATCATGGCCACCAGGTGTCACCTCGGCCTTGGGACACTCTGCCCAGTGGAGAGCAACCTCATGCATGCCACCCATGTGGTGAGGCCTTGTACAGGTCACCTGCATGGTGAGGCCATCACAGCCACCAGGTGTCACTTTGGCACAGTCATGTGCTGCCCAACAGGTTGCCACATCACACTGGTCACCCACGTGGTAAGGCTGTCATGGCCCCTGAGTGTCACCTTAGCCTGGGCACACCCAACCTGGTGGGGTGCCACCCATGTGGTGAGGCCATCACAGAAACTGTGTTTGACCTTGGCCCAGAAACACCTGCCCAGTGGGGTTCCAGCCAGCCAGGGTCACCCATTTGGTGAGGCCCACACACTGCCAGGTGTCACCTAGGCCTGGGCACACCCCACCTGGTGGGATGCTACATCTCATTGGTCACCTGCATGTTGAGGACATTACTGTGGCCTGGTGGAACCTCGGCCCCATCACTCCCTACCTGGTGGGGTGCTACCTCGTACAGGCCACCCACATTGCAAGGCCGTCACAGCCACCAGGTGTCACCTCAGCCCCATTGTACTCCACCCATCAGGGTGCCACCTCACACGGGTCACCTGTGAGGCAAACCCATCATGGCCGCCAGGTGTCACATCAGTCCTGTCAAACCCCACCAGGTCAGGTAAAACCTCACAAATGTCACCAGCATGGCAAGGTCATCATGACCGTGGCATGTCACCTCAGCCCCATAACACACCACCTGGCAGGGTGAAACCTTGCATGAGCCACCCACGTGGTGAGGACTTCACAGCCACTGGGTGTCAAAATGGCCCAGACACACACCTCATGGTGGAATGCCACCTCATGCAGGTCACCCATGTGGTGAGGCCGTCACAGCCACCATGTGTCACCTCGGCCCCAACTCTCCCTACCTGATGGGGTGCTACCTCACATGTGCCACCCACATGACAATGCAGTCACAGCCACTAGCTGTCACCTCATCCCCATGACACCACACCTGGTGGGGTGTCATCTCTTGCATGCCACCCATGTGATGAGGACACCACAGCCACCAGGTGTCACCTTAGCTCAATCACACTCTGTCCTCCAGTGTGTCACCTCATGCAAGCCACACGTGTTGTGAGTCCATCACAGTCATCATGTGTCACCTCAACCCAGGTGCACCTTGCCGTGTGCAATGCCACTTCGCATGAGTCACCTGAAATGTGAGGCCTTCATGGCTGCCAGGTGTCACCTAGGCCTGGGCACACCCCACCTGGTGGGATGCTACATCTCATTGGTCACCCGCATGTTGAGGACATTACAGTGGCCCGGTGGAACCTCAGCCCCATCACTCCCTACCTGGTGGGGTGCTACCTCATACATGCCACCCACATGGCAAGGCCATCACAGCCACAAGGTGTCACCTCAGCCTGGTCACACCCTCCCCAGTGGAGAGTCACCTTTCGCATGCCACCCATATTGCTCATCTGTCACACCAACCATGTGTCACCTCAACCTGGGTGCACCCCACCCAGCACTGGTAACCCACGTTGCAGGGCAATCACAGCAACCAGATGTCACCTCGGCATGGGCACACCCCACCCAGCAGGATACCACCTCATGCGGGTCACCAGTGTGTTGAGGCCCTCACGGCCGCCATGTTTCTCCTAGGCCTGGGCACACACCACCCAGTGGGGTTTCAACTCACGAATGTCACCCATGTAGTGAGGCCTTCATGGCTGCTGGTTGTCACCTTGGCCCAGTCATACGCCACCCAGTAGGATGCCACCACACAGGGGTAACCAGCATGGCAAGGCTGTCACGGCTGCCGGGTGTCATCTTGGCCCGTTCACACCACGCACAGCTGGGTGCCACCTCGTGCTAGCCACCCACATGGCAAGTCATCTCATCCACCATGTTTCCCTTTGGCCCCATCACTCTAGGCCTGGTGGGGTGTGACCTCACATGTGCTACCCACATGGTGAGGCAGTAACAGCCATAGTGTTTTACCTCATCCCCATGACACCATGCCCAGTGGTGTGTCATCTCTTGTGTGCCATCCATGTGGCAAGCCCATCATGGCTGCTGGGTGTCACCTCAGCCCAATCACACCCTACCTGGCAGGGCTAACCTCATGCATGCCACCCACATTGCAAGTCCAATCTGGTCGCTGTGTCATGTCAACCCAGTCACAACACACCATGCAGGATTCCAAATCGCATGGGTCACCTGTGTTGTGAGGCCTTCACAGCCACTGAGTGTCATCTCGACCTGGGTACACCTTGCCCATTGGGATGTCACCTAGCATGTGCCACCCACATGGTGCAGCACTCACGGCCACCAATGTTCAGCCCCGTCACTCCCTGCCCAGGAGAATGTCACCTCAACATGGCACCTGCATGGCAAGGTGGTCACACCACTGGGTGTCACGTCTGCATGGTCACACCCCACCCCGCAGGTTGCCACCTGGCAAAGGTCAACTGTATGGTGAGGCTGTCATGGCTGCCAGATGTCTCCTCTGCCTGAGCACACAATGCCTGGTGGGGAGCCACCATGCACAGATCACCCACGTGATGAGGCCCTCACAGCCACCAGGTGTCACCCTGGTTGCTTCACACACCACCCAGCGGGGTACAACCTCGTATGGGTCACCTGCATGGAGAAGCCATCACTGCCACTGCGTGACAGCTTAGCTCAGTCACACCATGTCTTGTGGGGAGCCACCTCACTTGGGTCACCCATGTGGTGAGGCTGTCCTAGCCATGGGATGTCACCTTGACCCCTTCATAGCATTCACAGCAGGGTGCCACCATGCTAGAGCCACCTAAGAGGCAAGGGATCATGACCACCATGTGTCATCTCAGCCACGTCACACCCCACCAGGCAAGGTGCTACCTCACCCATGTCACCAGCATGGTGAGGCTATCAAGGCCGCGAGGTGTCACCTAAGCCCACTCAGACACTGCCCGATGGGGTGCTACATAGTGCATGCTACTCACATGGCTAGGCCATCATGGCCACTGGGTGTCACTTCAGCCCCATCATTCCCCACCCTGCCAGGTGCCACCTTGATGTGCCACCCGCATAGCTAGGCAATCACACCACTAGGTGCCACCTTGTCCCTGTGACACCACACCTGGCACCATGTCATCTCTTGTGTGTCCCCCATGTAGTGAGGCCATCACGGCCACTGGGTGTCACCTCTTCCTGGTCAATACCCACCTGCCAGGGTGTCAACTAGCATGTGCTTCCCTCAGGACGAGACCATCACAGCCACCAGGTGTCACCTCAGCCCGATCACACACTGCACAGTGGGGTGTCACCTGGTGCATGCCACCTGTGCTGCAAGTCTGTCTCAGTCAAAGTGTGTCACCTCAATCCGGGCATACCCCACCATGTGAGATGCCACCTCGCATGGTTACTCACGTTGTGAGCACCTCTATGCCACCAGATGTCACCTTGGCCTGGTTACACCCTGCCAGGCAGGGTGCCAGCTCATGTGGGTCACCCATGTGGTGAGGTCCTCATGGCCACTGGGCATCACCTTGGACCAGTCACACACCACCTAACAGGGTGCCAATTTGCAAGGGTCACCCATGTGATGTGGCTCTCACAGCTGCTGTGGATCACTTTGGCCTGGTCACACTGCAGCCTGCAGGGTGCAATCTCACACTTGCTACGATTGTGGCGTGGCTGTCATGGCCGCCAGGTGTCCCCTTGGCCTGGTCACAACCCACACAGCATGGTGCCACCTCTTGCAGGTCACCTATGTGGCAAGGCCATCACTGCTGCCGGGTGTCACCTCAGCTCGGTCACAACCTGCGCAGCAGGAAGCCACCTAGTATAGGTCACCAGGGTTGTGAGGCTGTCACAGCCACAGGGTGTCCATTGGCCCCATCGCACCTTGCCTGGCAGGGTGCTACCATGTGTGTGCCACCCAAGTGGTGAGGCCATCACAGCCACCAGGTGCCACCTCGGCCCTGTAACACCCCACCTGGTTGGGTGCAACCTTGCACTTGCCACCCATGTAGCTGGGCCATCACAGCACCATGTGTCACCTTGGCACCCTTACACCCTGCCCAGAGCGGTCGCACTTTGCAGGTTCCACCCACATTGCAAGGCCATTACAGCTGCTGGGTGTCACTTCAGCCCCACCACACCCTGCCTGGTGGGGTGTCAACTCATGTGATTCACCCACGTGGTGAGGCCATCAGGGATATCAGGCCTCACCTCAGCCCAGGCACATCCACCCTGTGGGGTGCCACCTTACATGTGTAAGCCATGTGGTGAGGCCGTCAGTGTTGCCAGGTCTCACCTCAGCCCAGGGACACCATGTCCGGCCAGGAGCCACTTCATGCATGCCACCCATATGGCAAGGCCATGACGGCCACAGGGTGTCACCTAGGATTATCAAACACAGCCCAACAGTGTACCACCTTGGGCATGCCATGCATGTGGTGATGCTGTCATGACCATCAGGTATCACCTTGAATTGGGCACACCCCATCAGGCAGGGTGCCATCTCGTGAGGGTCACCTGGGTTGTGAGGCCCTCTCAGCCACCAGGTGGCACCTAGGCCCATGCACACCCCACCCACCAGAGTGCCATCTCACAAGGGTCACACTTGTGGCATGGCCCTCATGGCAACCGGCTGTCACCTAGGCCCAGGCACATCCAGCCCAACAGGATGCCACCATGCATGGGTCAGCCATGTGGTGAGGCTGTAATGGCTGCCAGATGTCACCTCAGCTCAGTCACACCCTGCCTGGCAAAAAGCCACCTCACATGGGTCATCCGTGTTGAGAGCCTGTCACAACCACGGGGTGTCCATTGGCCCCATCACACCCTGCTGGCAGGGTGCCACATCATGCATACCACCCAAGTGCTGAGGCCATTATGGTCACAAGGTGTAACCTCGGTCCAGTAACACCCCACCCTGATGGGAGCACCCTTGCACTTGTCACACACATAGCTGCACCGTCAAATCCACCGGGGGTACCTAGACCCCCTCACATCCCACCTGCGGTGTGCCACTTTGCATGTGCCACCCATGTTGCAAGGCCATTATGGCTGCCAGATGTCACATCAGATCCATCACACCCCACCTAGCAGAGTGCCACGTCACATCAGTCACCCACGTGCTGTGGCCATCAGGGCTGCCAGGTGTCACATCAACCTGGGCATATCCACCCAGTGGGGTGCCACCTCACATAGGTAACCCACGTGGCAAGTACATCATAGCGGCTGGCTGTCACCTCAGCCCAGGCACACGCCACCTGATGGGGAGCCACCTTGCCCCTGTCACCCGAGTGGCAAGGCCATCACAGAAGCTGTGTTTGACATTGGCCTGGGCACACGCCGCCTGGTGGGATGCCACCACACCAGGGTCACCTATGTGGTGAGGCTGTCATGCCATTGGGTGTTGCCTCAGCCCAGTCACACATCACCTGGGGGCTGCCACCTCGCATGGGTCACCCACATGTTGATGCCCTCATGAAGGATGGGATTCACCTTCGCCTGGGCACACACCAACTGGAGGAGTGCCACATACTGTGGTGCATCTGCCTGATGAGGCCTGCATGGCAGCTGGGTGTCACCTAGACCTGGGCACACCCCACCCATCACGGTGACACATCGCACATGCCACCTGCATGGCGATGTGGTCAGGATGCCGAGTTTCACCTCGGCCACTTCACAACCTGCCCAGTGGGGAGCCACCTCATGCAGGTGATGCACATGGCAAGACCCTCATGGCCAGGGTGTCACTTAGGCCTGGTCACACCCCACCCAACAGAGTGCCACTTCACACATATCACCCATGAGGCAAGGCCGTAATGGACACTGGGGGTCCCCTCGGCCCAGTTACACACTGCCTGGCTGTGTGCCACCATGTGTGGGTCTCCCGTGTGGCTAGGCCTAGATGCCCACTGGGTTTCACCTCAGAACTGGCACAACCCGCCCAGCTGGGTGCAACCTCATGTGGGTCACCCACGTTTTGAGGCCATAATGGAAGTGGGGTTTGACCTCGGCCTGGGCAACTCCCATCGAGAGGGATGCCACTCCACATGTGCCATCCGCATGGTGAGGCCATCATGGCCACCAGGTGTCACCTCGGCCTTGGGACACTCTGCCCAGTGGAGAGCAACCTCATGCATGCCCCATGTGGTGAGGCCTTGTACAGGTCACCTGCATGGTGAGGCCATCACAGCCACCAGGTGTCACTTTGGCACAGTCATGTGCTGCCCAACAGGTTGCCACATCACACTGGTCACCCACGTGGTAAGGCTGTCATGGCCCCTGAGTGTCACCTTAGCCTGGGCACACCCAACCTGGTGGGGTGCCACCCATGTGGTGAGGCCATCACAGAAACTGTGTTTGACCTTGGCCCAGAAACACCTGCCCAGTGGGGTTCCAGCCAGCCAGGGTCACCCATTTGGTGAGGCCCACACACTGCCAGGTGTCACCTAGGCCTGGGCACACCCCACCTGGTGGGATGCTACATCTCATTGGTCACCCGCATGTTGAGGACATTACTGTGGCCTGGTGGAACCTCGGCCCCATCACTCCCTACCTGGTGGGGTGCTACCTCGTACAGGCCACCCACATTGCAAGGCCGTCACAGCCACCAGGTGTCACCTCAGCCCCATTGTACTCCACCCATCAGGGTGCCACCTCACACGGGTCACCTGTGAGGCAAACCCATCATGGCCGCCAGGTGTCACATCAGTCCTGTCAAACCCCACCAGGTCAGGTAAAACCTCACATATGTCACCAGCATGGCAAGGTCATCATGACCGTGGCGTGTCACCTCAGCCCCATAACACACCACCTGGCAGGGTGAAACCTTGCATGAGCCACCCACGTGGTGAGGACTTCACAGCCACTGGGTGTCAAAATGGCCCAGACACACACCTCATGGTGGAATGCCACCTCATGCAGGTCACCCATGTGGTGAGGCCGTCACAGCCACCATGTGTCACCTCGGCCCCAACTCTCCCTACCTGATGGGGTGCTACCTCACATGTGCCACCCACATGACAATGCAGTCACAGCCACTAGCTGTCACCTCATCCCCATGACACCACACCTGGTGGGGTGTCATCTCTTGCATGCCACCCATGTGATGAGGACACCACAGCCACCAGGTGTCACCTTAGCTCAATCACACTCTGTCCTCCAGTGTGTCACCTCATGCAAGCCACACGTGTTGTGAGTCCATCACAGTCATCATGTGTCACCTCAACCCAGGTGCACCTTGCCGTGTGCAATGCCACTTCGCATGAGTCACCTGAAATGTGAGGCCTTCATGGCTGCCAGGTGTCACCTAGGCCTGGGCACACCCCACCTGGTGGGATGCTACATCTCATTGGTCACCCGCATGTTGAGGACATTACAGTGGCCTGGTGGAACCTCGGCCCCATCACTCCCTACCTGGTGGGGTGCTACCTCATACATGCCACCCACATGGCAAGGCCATCACAGCCACAAGGTGTCACCTCAGCCTGGTCACACCCTCCCCAGTGGAGAGTCACCTTTCGCATGCCACCCATATTGCTCATCTGTCACACCAACCATGTGTCACCTCAACCTGGGTGCACCCCACCCAGCACTGGTAACCCACGTTGCAGGGCAATCACAGCAACCAGATGTCACCTCGGCATGGGCACACCCCACCCAGCAGGATACCACCTCATGCGGGTCACCAGTGTGTTGAGGCCCTCACGGCCGCCATGTTTCTCCTAGGCCTGGGCACACACCACCCAGTGGGGTTTCAACTCACGAATGTCACCCATGTAGTGAGGCCTTCATGGCTGCTGGTTGTCACCTTGGCCCAGTCATACGCCACCCAGTAGGATGCCACCACACAGGGGTAACCAGCGTGGCAAGGCTGTCACGGCTGCCGGGTGTCATCTTGGCCCGTTCACACCACGCACAGCTGGGTGCCACCTCGTGCTAGCCACCCACATGGCAAGTCATCTCAGCCACCATGTTTCCCTTTGGCCCCATCACTCTAGGCCTGGTGGGGTGTGGCCTCACATGTGCTACCCACATGGTGAGGCAGTAACAGCCATAGTGTTTTACCTCATCCCCATGACACCATGCCCAGTGGTGTGTCATCTCTTGTGTGCCATCCATGTGGCAAGCCCATCATGGCTGCTGGGTGTCACCTCAGCCCGATCACACCCTACCTGGCAGGGCTAACCTCATGCATGCCACCCACATTGCAAGTCCAATCTGGTCGCTGTGTCATGTCAACCCAGTCACAACACACCATGCAGGATTCCAAATCGCATGGGTCACCTGTGTTGTGAGGCCTTCACAGCCACTGAGTGTCATCTCGACCTGGGTACACCTTGCCCATTGGGATGTCACCTAGCATGTGCCACCCACATGGTGCAGCACTCACGGCCACCAATGTTCAGCCCCGTCACTCCCTGCCCAGGAGAATGTCACCTCAACATGGCACCTGCATGGCAAGGTGGTCACACCACTGGGTGTCACGTCTGCATGGTCACACCCCACCCCGCAGGTTGCCACCTGGCAAAGGTCAACTGTATGGTGAGGCTGTCATGGCTGCCAGATGTCTCCTCTGCCTGAGCACACAATGCCTGGTGGGGAGCCACCATGCACAGATCACCCACGTGATGAGGCCCTCACAGCCACCAGGTGTCACCCTGGTTGCTTCACACACCACCCAGAGGGGTACAACCTCGTATGGGTCACCTGCATGGAGAAGCCATCACTGCCACTGGGTGACAGCTTAGCTCAGTCACACCATGTCTTGTGGGGAGCCACCTCACTTGGGTCACCCATGTGGTGAGGCTGTCCTAGCCATGGGATGTCACCTTGACCCCTTCATAGCATTCACAGCAGGGTGCCACCATGCTAGAGCCACCTAAGAGGCAAGGGATCATGACCACCATGTGTCATCTCAGCCACGTCACACCCCACCAGGCAAGGTGCTACCTCACCCATGTCACCAGCATGGTGAGGCTATCAAGGCCGCGAGGTGTCACCTAAGCCCACTCAGACACTGCCCGATGGGGTGCTACATAGTGCATGCTACTCACATGGCTAGGCCATCATGGCCACTGGGTGTCACTTCAGCCCCGTCATTCCCCACCCTGCCAGGTGCCACCTTGATGTGCCACCCGCATAGCTAGGCAATCACACCACTAGGTGCCACCTTGTCCCTGTGACACCACACCTGGCACCATGTCATCTCTTGTGTGTCCCCCATGTAGTGAGGCCATCACGGCCACTGGGTGTCACCTCTTCCTGGTCAATACCCACCTGCCAGGGTGTCAACTAGCATGTGCTTCCCTCAGGACGAGACCATCACAGCCACCAGGTGTCACCTCAGCCCGATCACACACTGCACAGTGGGGTGTCACCTGGTGCATGCCACCTGTGCTGCAAGTCTGTCTCGGTCAAAGTGTGTCACCTCAATCCGGGCATACCCCACCATGTGAGATGCCACCTCGCATGGTTACTCACGTTGTGAGCACCTCTATGCCACCAGATGTCACCTTGGCCTGGTTACACCCTGCCAGGCAGGGTGCCAGCTCATGTGGGTCACCCATGTGGTGAGGTCCTCATGGCCACTGGGCATCACCTTGGACCAGTCACACACCACCTAACAGGGTGCCAATTT